>NC_084555.2:41595000-41787500 GCF_033978685.3 Nerophis lumbriciformis
GTCTACCAGCAAGTTTTAGAGCACTTCATGCTTCCTGCTGCTGACCTGCTCTATGGAGATGGAGATTTCAAGTTCCAACAGGACTTGGCGCCTGCACACAGCGCAAAATCTACCCGTGCCTGGTTTACGGACCATGGTATTTCTGTTCTAAATTGGCCCGCCAACTCCCCTGACCTTAGCCCCATAGAAAATCTGTGGGGTATTGTGAAAAGGAAGATGCAGAATGCCAGACCCAAAAACGCAGAAGAGTTGAAGGCCACTATCAGAGCAACCTGGGCTCTCATAACACCTGAGCAGAGCCAGAAACTCATCGACTCCATGCCACGCCGCATTAACGCAGTAATTGAGGCAAAAGGAGCTCCAACCAAGTATTGAGTATTGTACATGCTCATATTTTTCATTTTCATACTTTTCAGTTGGCCAACATTTCTAAAAATCCCTTTTTTGTATTAGCCTTAAGTAATATTCTAATTTTGTGACACACGGAATTTTGGATTTTCATTTGTTGCCACTTCAAATCATCAAAATTAAATGAAATAAACATTTGAATGCATCAGTCTGTGTGCAATGAATAAATATAATGTACAAGTTACACCTTTTGAATGCAATTACTGAAATAAATCAAGTTTTTCAAAATATTCTAATTTACTGGCTTTTACCTGTATATATATATATATATATATATATACAGTATATTTATAGTTTAGCAGTGTGTATTAGCCCTTTTATAAAATCATAAGTTACTGTAAAATGTGCATTTTTTGTAGTACATGTAATAGTGTCTCTGTCTCTCATACGCACCCACACTACAGTTGTAATGCAAATACCATTAAAAAATAGCTACTAAATAAATCAGAAGTTGCTTACCAGTTTCTCAGTACTTGAGTAGGTTTTTTTCACTAAATACTTACTCTTACCAAGTAATTATTTAGATGTCTACTTCTTTTACTTGAGTCATATTACTCCAAAGTATCGCTCCTCTTGAGTACAATTATCAGCTCCTCAACCCACCTCTGCAAATGTGTAATGGACACAAAGCCAAACAGGCCTTTGTCTTAGTTTTGGAACATGTTGAATGTTGTTACAGAGATGCATAGTAACAAAAACTAAGTGTCTCACATAAGTAACAATGCAGAATAACACCAGAATATTTCCTGCTTGAAGTTGATCTATAGAGAGCTGCCAATCGTCGCTAAGAGCATTGTTAGACTATGGCAACTTCTCTACAGTATCTTCGAAGACCTTGCAAAGGCACCATCTAAGTACAGTAATTTATTTTTGTTCAAGATGAGAAGAAATGCTTTTATGGGCTGCCGGCCTGGAATTACCTCAGTGATTTCATTCAGCTGAACGTTGCATCACACAATATAAAAGGTATGGTGCAAGTGATTGCAAAAAGGTGTTATGTGAAATGTCATCCAACTTCATAATGCCTGCAAGAGACAACTAAAAAATCAGCCTCCTCTTTTATACATGGCAGTTAATGAAAAAGCTGGGCCCAGTTGGTAATGTTGATGAGATGCTTAGTATAGAATTATAACAACACTCATGGGATCCACGTCACCTTGAGTTGTCTGCCATTAGGTTAAAGACGATGCTAATTCCAGTGGCACAATTTAATTATGCACTTTGACATCGCTTCCGATTGCCCTCAACATCTGTGGCACATCTGGACACACACAGGAAGCTTCTGATTAAAATCATCAAAATGTGAAAATGCAATTATACTAGGAGGACTCGAAAATTTTACTTTCTTATTAGTAGCAGTTTTGCAGCAATTCATGTTTTCATTTCATTTGTAATGCCATGATCTCTTTCCTCGCTCTTTAACTTTAGATGAGCCTGAGATGGCAGTGCCACGCTCCTTGATGAGCCACTCAGCACCCTTGACTAGGGTTGCAAAGGGGTGGAAAGTTTCCGGTAAATTTCCGGAAACTTTCCGGAAATTTACCACGGGAAGTTAAGCGCGGGAAGTTTGGAAATTTTGACAATTTTTTGATTTTTCAAAGTTGGACACAGTCTATCTTATTCTGTAGAATAAGAGGAGAAGTTTGTAAAACACTAATGCAATGCCACACACAGATATAAATAGTCAGCTAAACAATTGGAGTGGTCTTTAAAAATATTTTACTGATGGACAAATGAATAGAAATAGGCTAGATGAATAAATGAACACTCAATCAGCATGCTAAATCAAATATATAACCTACATTCCTGTATGACAACAGAATTGTCATGACGCGGAGTCGAACCCACGTTTCCTCTGCAGCTGGAGCTGCAGGCACCTCTCTTAACCCCTCTGCTAGCAGCACACTCAGACAAGCCTCTGCTCGCGCTGAGCACAATACACCCACACAGCAACAAGTCTGCAAACAATTACTCATCAGCGCACATGGACTTGACGAGGGGGAGCAGCATAAAGACCAGCGGACCTGAGGAACCTTTGCCAGAACGTCGCTAACCTTCCAGTAAGCATCACGTCTGGCATTCCTTTCCCAGTGATTTCCTCGTCCTTGTTTTGCTCTATCTCTCCGTGTTTCCCCTTGGTTCATGCCCTTTTGTATTTTCCACAGTGACTCCCATGTCCTCCGTGATCGTGCCTTGTTACTCGACACCCATCCGGATTCCTGACTGCTCTCCATGATCCACGACCTCCCTGCTCGGACCCAGACCACACTGCCCTGCTCTTGCCCACGACCACTTGCCTGTCCACGAACTGCCTCTTCGCCTTGCCCCCTTGGATAACGACGAAAGATACAATCAACATTTACAGACAACAACCCTTGGTAACATTTACATTATTAATTTTACACATAGTCAACACTCACTCACTTTGAGAGCATACACACGCCACATATTCATCAAAGGTTTCAAATAAACCTCGTAACCGCAGTCCTGCCCTGGTTGTCGCCTCCTTCCCTTCTCTGATACATAACAGTACGTTCTGGCCACAACATGTCGGAACCAGGCGACAACGGCAAGCCCCAGGCCCGGTCATCCAGAACTTCTGACCTGGCTATCCTTAGCTCCGTCGTGAGCGAGCATCAGGTTCGTTTTTCTGCCCTTGAGGACAATCTGGATAGAGCATTTTCCCGACTGTATACTAGGCTGGACAGCCTATGCCCTGGGGCCAGTCCCGGGCCGGTGGTACCCCCACATACGTCCCAAGTCCGCGGACCTGAACACTGCAATCTGGAACGGGAACCCAGGATTGCCAGTCCGAGACCCTTTGAGGGAGACTTTGAGCTATGTAGGGGTTTTCTGGTACAATGTGACCTCATTTTTTGTCATCAGCCCTCCCGCTATTCCACCGATGGTGCCAAGATTGCATTCATTTTTTCCTTGCTTTCCGGACCGGCACTCAAGTGGGCTACGGCTGCCGTCGACAGAACCGTGGGTCTCAACTCCGACTACTGTGCTTTCCGTGCTGAATTTCGGGCCGTCTTCGATCACCCCAAGGATGGGGGGGACGCGGCCGGACGTCTGCACTCCATCTCGCAGGGCTCACGCTCCGTGGCAGCCTACACCCTGGAATTCCGGACCCTGGCGGCGGACAGCGGTTGGGGGCACCGGGCGCTCCAAAGCGCGTTCCGTCGCGGCCTCTCTGAGGAGATTAAGGACGGTCTGCTGAGAGACAGACCTACTTCCTGCAAAGACCTCATCGAATTGGCCCTCCAATTTGACCGAAGACTTTGTGAACGTGCAGCAGAGCGAGGCCAGAGAGCGGCTTCTAGAAGCCAACCTTTTCCCTCTTTCAAGGCGGAGGGAATCCTGGTGAGCCATACTTTAATCCCCCGTAAGGAAGAAAACCCAGACATTCTGCTACCCGCTACTCTGGCCTGGGACAAGAGGAGCGTACAAGTGGAGGCATTTGTGGACTCTGGAGCAGACGAGAGTCTTTTAGACTATGAGTTTGCCCAGCAGATGGGCATTCCATTGATCTCCCTGGACAAGACACTGCCTGCACAAGCCCTGGATGGACGGCCTTTGGGCCCCATCAAGTACCGCACGGAGCCCCTCTCCATGACCATTTCCGGTAACCACAGGGAGACCATCAGCCTTTGGGTGCTGGAAGCTCCAGTAGCCCCACTGGTTCTTGGAAGATCTTGGCTTCGTCTCCACAACCCCCATATCTCTTGGACTTCCGGAAGAATCCTGGCTTGGAGCACACCCTGCATGGCCAACTGTCTCAGGTCAGCGTCCCTTCCAGTCCACCACTCCTCTACCACGACTCCCCCGGCCGATTTATCCCTGGTCCCTGCTTGCTACCATGACTTAGCCGAGGTCTTCAGCAAGGTACGTGCACAGGGACTACCCCCTCATCGACCCTACGACTGTTCCATTGAGTTACTCCCTGACGCTACCCTGCCTTCTAGCCGCCTTTACAATCTGTCTCTTCCAGAGAAGGAGGCTATGAGGGAATACATTACGGAGGGCCTTGCTTTGGGCATCATTACCCCGTCCAAGTCTCCATTGGCCGCAGGATTCTTTTTCGTGGCCAAAAAGGACGGGTCGCTTCGGCCCTGCATTGATTACCGTCACCTAAACAACATCACCATCAAGAACAAGTACCCTCTTCCGCTACTCAACTCTTCTTTCGAGCCCTTGGCACCTGCTACCGTCTTCACCAAACTGGATCTCCGTAACGCCTATCACCTTGTACGGATCAGAGAGGGGGACGAGTGGAAAACGGCCTTCAACACCCATATGGGGCATTATGAGTACCGGGTAATGCCTTTTGGTCTTACCAACGCACCTGCAGTTTTTCAAACACTTGTCAACGACATCCTCCGGGACATGTTGGACCAATTCGTGGTAGTATACCTGGACGACATTCTGATTTTCTCCCGTAACCTCTCTGACCACCAGCAACATGTCCGGCGTGTCATGCAACGTCTCCTGGAGAATCGTCTATTTGTGAAGGCAGAGAAATGCAGCTTCCACTCCTCTTCAGTGGAGTTCCTGGGATTTGTGGTCGAAAAGGGGCACATAAGACCCGACCCGAAGAAGGTGAAGGCCGTGATAGAGTGGCCTCAACCTACTAATAGGACGGAACTTCGAAGGTTCCTCGGCTTCGCCGGCTTCTACCGGCGATTCATTCGGGACTTCAGTAGGGTTGCTGCACCACTCCACTCCCTCACGTCAACTAACGTGCCCTTTGTGTGGACACTTTTGGCTAGAAAGGCCTTTGAGGACTTAAAAGAGCGTTTCGTTTCAGCCCCCATTCTCGTCCACCCCGACTTAGACAGTGCTTTCCTGGTAGAGGTGGACGCCTCAGACTCTGGGATTGGGGCTGTTCTCTCACAACGGTCCAGAAGTGACAATTTGATTCACCCTGTGGCTTTTTTCTCTAGGCGCCTGACTCAGGCCGAGCTGAACTACGACGCTGGGAACAGGGAACTATTGGCGGTCCACGAGGCCCTGGCTGAATGGAGACATTGGCTGGAAGGAGCTAGACACCAGTTCCAGATCTTGACCGATCACAGCAACCTGCTCCACATCCGAGCTGCCAAAAGACTCAACAACCGTCAGGCAAGGTGGCAGCAGTTTTTCTCCCGCTTCAATTACGTGCTCTCTTTCAGGCCTGGGTCTAAGAACACTAAGGCTGACGCACTATCCCGGTTATTCGTGAAAGAGACCACCTGTCCGTCAGTGGCGGAGCCCATCCTTCCTCCCACTCGCATCGTTGGAATGGTGACTTGGAAGGTGGAGGACCTAGTCAAATCTGCGCTGCGCGCCAATCCAGGACCAGGAGGTGGACCACCCAACAAGCTTTATGTCCATCGGGAGCTACGACCCAGGGTCCTGGATTGGGGACACTCAAGTCTGTTCTCTTGCCATCCAGGCTTTCAACGATCCCTATCACTGCTGCGAAGACGTTTTTGGTGGCCATCCATGGCCAAGGATACTTGTGAGTTCATCGCTGCTTGTACTACTTGTGCCCGTAATAAGACGTCACACAGGCCTCCTGCTGGTCTCCTTCGCCCTCTCTCCATTCCTGCCCGTCCTTGGTCACACATCGCCCTGGATTTCGTCACGGGATTCCCAGCCTCCAGAGGTAACACCACCATTCTAACTATTGTTGACCGTTTCTCCAAGGCAGCCCACTTCATTCCTCTGCGCAAGTTACCTTCTGCCTCAGAGACGTCTGATCTTCTCACACTACACGTCGTCAAGCAACATGGTATCCCGGTGGACATAGTCTCTGACCGAGGGCCTCAGTTTACGTCACAAATATGGAGAGCCTTCTGCAAGGGAATCGGGGCCTCGGTCAGCCTCACATCCGGATACCATCCCCAGAGCAACGAGCAGGCTGAGAGGGCAAACCAAAGCTTGGAGACCATGCTACGCTGTGTTGCCAGTCGTCAACCCACGTCCTGGAGCAAGTTTTTGCCTTGGGTGGAGTTTTCCTACAACTCCTTGAAGAGCTCCGCTACCGGCATGTCCCCATTTGAGTGCTCGTTGGGTTATCAACCCCCCTTGTTTCCCCAACAGGAACTGGAAATCGCTGTGCCCTCGACTAGGGCTCATATTAGGCGGTGTCAGAGGGTGTGGAGAGCCGCTCGTGCGGCCTTAGAGAGGGCCTCCGAGAGGATGTGCCGCAACGCCAACCGTCATCGCATTCCAGCCCCGTCCTATCGGCCAGGACAACAAGTTATGCTACTCACAAAGGACCTCAGCCTCCAGGTACCATCTAGAAAATTGGCACCACGTTACGTTGGTCCTTTTGCCATCTTGTCCATCATAAACCCTGTATCTGTCAAATTGGCTCTTCCACCCTCGGTCAAGCGGCACCCAGTGGTCCATGTGTCCCAGATTAAACCGGTAGCGGAGAGCGCTCTGTCTCCTCCTGCCCCTGCCCCCCCACCCTCGAGGTTCTTGGCGAACGGAGATCAGGTTTGGACGGTCAAGGAAATCCTCAGGGTCCGTCGACAAGGTAGGGGGCTCGTTTATCTGGTCGACTGGGAGGGATATGGGCCAGAGGACAGATCTTGGGTTCCTGCCTCCTATCTTGCCGATCCCTCTCTTCTGGAGGATTTCTACCGTGCCAATCCTGATGCTCCCCGGCGCTCGTCAGGGGCCTCGCATAAGGGGTGGGGTACTGTCATGACGCGGAGTCGAACCCACGTTTCCTCTGCAGCTGGAGCTGCAGGCACCTCTCTTAACCCCTCTGCTAGCAGCACACTCAGACAAGCCTCTGCTCGCGCTGAGCACAATACACCCACACAGCAACAAGTCTGCAAACAATTACTCATCAGCGCACCTGGACTTGACGAGGGGGAGCAGCATAAAGACCAGCGGACCTGAGGAACCTTTGCCAGAATGTCGCTAACCTTCCAGTAAGCATCACGTCTGGCATTCCTTTCCCAGTGATTTCCTCGTCCTTGTTTTGCTCTATCTCTCCGTGTTTCCCCTTGGTTCATGCCCTTTTGTATTTTCCACAGTGACTCCCATGTCCTCCGTGATCGTGCCTTGTTACTCGACACCCATCCGGATTCCTGACTGCTCTCCATGATCCACGACCTCCCTGCTCGGACCCAGACCACGCTGCCCTGCTCTTGCACACGACCACTTGCCTGTCCACGAACTGCCTCTTCGCCTTGCCCCCTTGGATAACGACGAAAGATACAATCAACATTTACAGACAACAACCCTTGGTAACATTTACATTATTAATTTTACACATAGTCAACACTCACTCACTTTGAGTAGCATACACACGCCACGTATTCATCAAAGGTTTCAAATAAACCTCGTAACCGCAGTCCTGCCCTGGTTGTCGCCTCCTTCCCTTCTCTGATACATAACAAGAATGGCTAGCAGAACAGAAGGCAGAGAAAACTACACCTTTTGATTTAGTATTTGCTAGTTGAACTTTACAGATCACAAAAAAGGTCAATTTACCTTTAAAGTACTTTAACTTTAAAGGTAAATTCGGATTGCTAATGTTGTTAGCATAAATTAATGGGATTTAACATAGAGAAAATTAGCATCACGGCTAACGGAGAAACATTTTCGGTTCATTATGAGACTGTGGTGGTTCATAAACCTAGCTAGCTAGACATATTGGCCCCAAAATCATTTAACAAGTACAGGAACATTTAGCTAGCTAGCTTGAGTGGAAGTCTGCTGGAGTAGTCTACAGTCATACAGTAACAAGCAATTACACCTCTATTAAACTTAAATACCATAGATCAAATATATTTAACCCAGTTATATCACAGTATGGTTGGTATGAAATGGTTTGTTTCAGACAACCTTAACAAATTAACAAGCCTAACACATGGTTACATTTTCACGATTTAACATGTCCAAAAAGGAGTAGGGGAAGCAGATCTTATTTAATCTACCCCTTCTCCATATTTATTACTGATAATAATAATCATATGTTTTACACGTTGACACACTAATTTGCTTGCAATGTTTCCCACAGATGTATTTATTTGTGGTGGGCTGACACAAATAGATTTGGCAAAGCCGGTTAGGTGTTGGTATGCATCAAAACTCCACTTCTTAACACAGCTCATACACACCTGATCTACCAGAGATTAAGAAACTTTACTAGGAAGGATCAGTTTTGACAATTTAGCAATTATATATTTAGCAAGCATTTACACCTGCCTAGATATTAAGGGTGTAAAAGTAAATGTATTTGTAGTCTGTTTTTTTGTATGGGGCCAGGTCATAATCACACAGTAAAGAAAAACAACACGGATATAGCAGACTTAAGTGGTGAAGTTAAACTGAAAAATGCCCTAGCATTGTTTAAAATCCAAAGTGTGGACTCACTTGGATGTCACTTCCTGTCAATGAGAAAGGACGCAAAGAAAAAAGCTCCGCTTCTGCTACCGGAGTTTTTGTTAAGTCTGAAGATTTTGACCACTGATTTGCGATCACAGCCGCAGGAGAGTCACCTGGCATCTTCGACCTGATTTTAGTCAGTTGAGAGGCACTGATACGCTGAAATAAGGCGAGTTGGAAGAGCCGTTAGCCTCAAGCCAACGGCGCCTTACCGCAATTCAAAGCGGTTGCCTAGTAACCAAAAACTACGGCGAGTTTATAGCTGTTTTAAAGTGCTTCCGACGACGCAGAGTGATATAAGTTGGCAGGCTGACACCTCAAATTGATCTCTGAAAGGCGAAAGGTACGCAATTGTTGAAACAAACAAGTTAAAAGTGCCGCAAGTCGCTAAAGAAGCAACTGACATTTAAGACACAAGAGCCACTGACGTCAGCGACCTGCCGCGATGCCAAAAGCTAAAGGAAAAACTGAAATCCCGAAATGTTCAGTGTCAGCTGACACAGGACACATGGGGGAACAAGATTTGAGGTTGGACACAGGACATGATGATGATGGGAATCAAGACGGGATACTACAAAAACTATTCCATGAATTTAAAGAAGAAATGAAAGAAATGATGGATGGATAGAAAAAATGAAAGAAATGAAAGAAGATCTGAGAAAAGCAACAACAGAACACAAACAAGATATGAAAAGTCTGCAGTAAAATATAGAAAGTCTGCAAACTCAGAATAGTCATCCTCTGCTCAAAAGACCTAACCTCGATCCTGACCTCATGGTAAAATACCGACCGGTGTCCCACCTTCCGTTTATTTCGAAAATCCTCGAAAAAACTGTCGCACAGCAGCTAAATGAACACTTAGTGTCTAACAATCTCTGTGAACCTTTTCAATCCGGTTTCAGGGCAAATCACTCTACGGAGACAGCCCTCGCAAAAATGACTAATGATCTATTGCTAACGATGGATTCTGATGCGTCATCCATGTTGCTGCTTCTTGATCTTAGCGCTGCTTTCGATACCGTCGATCATAATATTTTATTAGAGCGTATCAAAACACGTATTGGTATGTCAGACTTAGCCTTGTCTTGGTTTAACTCTTATCTTACTGACAGGATACAGTGCGTCTCCCATAACAATGTGACCTCAGACTAAGTTAAGGTAACGTGCGGAGTTCCTCAGGGTTCGGTTCTTGGCCATGCACTCTATAGCATTAACATGCTGCCGCTAGGCGACATCATACGCAAATACGGTGTTAGCTGATGACACCCAACTCTACATGCCCCTAAAGCTGACCAACACGCCGGATTGTAGTCAGCTGGAGGCGAGTTTTAATGAAATTAAACAATGGATGTCAGCTAACTTCTTGCAACTCAACGCCAAGAAAACGGAAATGCTGATTATCGGTCCTGCTAGACACCAACATTTATTTAATAATACCACCTTAACATTTGACAACCAAACAATTACACAAGGCGACTGTAAAAAATCTGGGTATTATCTTCGACCCAACTCACTCGTTTGAGTCACACATTAAGAGTGTTACTAAAATGGCCTTCTTTCATCTCCGTAATATCGCTAAAATGTGGTCTATTTTATCCACTAGCGACGCTGAGATCATTATTCATGCGTTCGTTACGTCTCGTTTCCATTACTGTAATGTGTTATTTTCGGGTCTCCCTATGTCTAGCATTAAAAGATTACAGTTGGTACAAAATGCGGCTGCTAGACTTTTGACAAGAACAAGAAAGTTTGATCATATTACGCCTATACTGGCTCACCTGCACTGGCTTCCTGTGCACTTAAGATGTGACTTTAAGGTTTTACTACCGTATTTTCCGCACTATAAGGCGCACCTAAAAACCACAAATTTTCTCAAAAGCTGACAGTGCGCCTTATAACCCGGTGCGCTTTATTACGATTCATTTTCATAAAGTTTCGATCTCGCAACTTCGGTAAACAGCCGCCATCTTTTTTCCCGGTAGAACAGGAAGCGCTTCTTCTTCTACGCAAGCAACAGCCAAGGAAAGCACCCGCCCCCATAGAACAGGAAGCGCTTCTTCTTCTACTGTAAGCAACCACCCGCCCCCGGAAGAAGAAGAAAAAACGCGCGGATATCACCGTACGTTTCATTTCCTGTTTACATCTGTAAAGACCACAAAATGGCTCCTACTAAGCGACAAGGATCCGGTTCATAAAAAGACGCAATCTCTCCATCCGCACACGGATTACTACCGTATTTCACAGCAACTGATATTCCTGTGAACCGCACTGTGGAACGGGAGCACGTACGGTGAATATTCGCACCACAGGGAATGAGAAGTCATCCTTCACTGTGGTTCTAGCTTGCCATGCTAACTTCCACCCATGGTGATATTCAAAAGGAAGACCTTGCCAAAAGAGACCTTTCCAGCCGGCGTCATCATAAAAGCTAACTCGAAGGGATGGATGGATGAAGAAAAGATGAGCGAGTGGTTAAGGGAAGTTTACGCGAAGAGGCCGGGTGGCTTTTTTCACACAGCTCCGAAGGCGAACACACCTTCACTAAGACGGGCAGACAGCGCCGGACGACATACGCCAACATTTGCCAGTGGATCGTAAATGCCTGGGCAGATATTTCGGTCACAACTGTGGTCCGAGCTTTCCGGAAGGCAGGATTCACAGAACTACTGGACAACAACAGCGACACTGACTCCGATGACTTCGACGAGACGGAACCGGCCATTTTGGATCCCACGCTTGCGCAACTTTTCAATTCGGACACCGAAGACGAAGAATTCGAAGGATTTACGAATGAAGAATAACTTCAGAAGGTGAGCGCTATGTTTATTTTGTGTGTTGTGACATTAACGTTCGAGCAACATTATGTTGCTATTGCTCTACACCATTTTGAATTTTACTATGTTTGTGATTGCACATTTGCGTACATTTTGGGACAGAGTTGTTAGAACGCTGGTTTTCAATATATTATTAAAGTTTGACTGAACTATCTGACTGTTTTTTTGACATTCCCTTTAGCGCAGCGTAGGCGCGGCTTATAATCCGGGGCGGCTTATTGGTGGACAAAGTTATGAAATATGTAATTCATTGAAGGTGCGGCTAATAATCCGGTGCGCCTTATAGTGCGGAAAATACGGTACTTACGTATAAAATACTACACGGTCTAGCTCCAGCCTATCTTGCCGATTGTATTGTACCATATGTCCCGGCAAGAAATCTGCGTTCAAAGAACTCCGGCTTATTAGTGATTCCCAGAGCCCAAAAAAAGTCTGCGGGCTATAGAGCGTTTTCTAGTCGGGCTCCAGTACTATGGAATGCCCTCCCGGTAACAGTTAGAGATGCTACCTCAGTAGAAACATTTAAGTCCCATCTTAAAACTCATTTGTATACTCTAGTCTTTAAATAGCCCCCCTTTTTTAGACCAGTTGATCTGCCGTTTCTTTTCTTTTCTCCTCTGCTCCCCCCTATCCCTTGTGGAGGGGGAGACACACAGGTACGGTGGCCATGGATGAAGTGCTGGCTGTCCAGAGTCGGGACCCGGGGTGGACCGCTCGCCTGTGTATCGGTTGGGAACATCTCTGCGCTGCTGACCCGTCTCAGGTCGGGATGGTTTCCTGCTGGAACCACTATGGACTGGACTCTCACTATTATGTTGGATCCACTATGGACTGGACTCTCACAATATTATGTCAGACCCACTCGACATCCATTGCATTCGGTCTCCCCAAGAGGGGGCGGGGGGTTACCCACATATGCGGTCCTTTCCAAGGTTTCTCATAGTCATTCACATCGACGTCCCACTGGGGTGAGTTTTTCCTTGCCCTTATGTGGGCTCTGTACCGAGGATGTCGTTGTGGCTTGTGCAGCCCTTTGAGACACTTGTGATTTAGGGCTATATAAATAAACATTGATTGATTAACGGTGTTACAAAAAAGATCAGTTAGAATAATACATAATGTTGGATATAAAAACATACAAACCCTTTATTTATTGAATCAAAAACACTGAAATTCCACGACATAGTGAACTTGCAAACAGCTAAAATTATATACAAAGCAAACCTGCTACCCAAGAATATTCAACAATTCTTCTCAAAAAAAGAGGAGAAATATAATCTTAGAGAAAAATGTAATCTAAAACATTTGTATGCACGTACAACACTTAAGACCTTTAGTACATCTGTATGTGGAATTAAATTATGGAATGGATTAAGCAAAGCAATCAAACAATGTACTAATATGATCCACTTCAAGAAACTCTTCAAACTTAAAGTGTTTACAAAGTACAAAGAAGAAGAACCATGATAAACATTCTGACTTTATTTCATCCATCCATCCGTTCATTTTTTCAAAATAATCTTACACATCTCTCACCATATGAAATGTAACTTCACCAAATGTTATTTATTTTTATTGTGATTACTTATGGAGTATATTGTGAATAAATTGAGAACAGGAAGTGTACAAAAGTTTTAGCAACTGTTATGTAAAAGAAAAGGAGTAGAATTAAATAAGCTTTGCTTCTTGCTACTCCTTTTCGAACATGTTGAAAAGAGAAACTGGAAATTGTGATGTATCATGTTGTATGCTTGCATGTTCGAAATAAACTCAAACTCAACCCTTAACGTTGCCTTGTATAGTGTGGATGGTAAAAGCCTACAAAGGACTTGGCAGTTTATAAGCGTCTCATGAAAATATGGATATGGTTATGTTTGGGTTGTACTTGTATAGCGCTTTTCTACCTTCAAGGTACTCAAAGCGCTTTGACACTACTTTCACATTTACCCATTCACACGCACATTCACACACTGATGGAGGGAGCTGCCATGCAAGGCGCTAACCAGCACCCATCAGGAGCAAGGGTGAAGTGTCTTGCTCAGGACACAACGGACATGACGAGGTTGGTACTAGGTGGGGATTGAACCAGGGACCCTCGGGTCGCGCACGGCCATTCTTCCACTGCGCCACGCCGTCCCCTCATGTTTATTTCAAACATGCATACAGTTAAATTCTGGTTCATCCCAAATTTACAGTTTCACACT
Organism: Nerophis lumbriciformis; assembly: GCF_033978685.3. NCBI lineage: Eukaryota > Metazoa > Chordata > Actinopteri > Syngnathiformes > Syngnathidae > Nerophis > Nerophis lumbriciformis. Next base: position 41,608,841 of record NC_084555.2, read on the forward strand.
TTAATATGTCTGAAAAGGAGAAGGAAGAAGCAGAGCTTATTTAATAGGGCTGTGAATCTTTGGGTGTCCCACGATTCGATTCAAAATCGATTCTTGGGGTCACGATTAGATTCAAAATTCATTTTTTTTTCAATTCAACAACGATTTAAAAAAAAATATATATATATATATATATAAAAAAATATATATATATATTTTTTTTTAATGAAAACAATACATAATAATATTATAATAATGCAATACAATTTCAAAACCAAATCCGACCCAGCAACATTCAGAATACCAATAAACAGAGCAATTGAGAGCAATTGAGGACACACAAACATGACATGGAACAATCCAAAAGTAGTGAGACAAAAATGAATATTATCAACAACAGTATCAATATTAGTAACAATTTCAACATAGCAGTGCTTAAAAATCCCTCATTGATATTATCATTACAAACATTAATAAAAAAAAAAAAAAAAAAAAAAATGAACAATAGACAGTGGCTTACACTTGCATCGCATCTCATAAACTTGACAACACATTGTGTCCAATATTTTCCACAATGATATAATAAGTCATATTTTGGTTCATTTAATAGTTAAAACAAATTTAAATAATGGATCCCATATTCCAATATATGACTCATTATTATCTAAACTAAATGCAGTTTGTTCTACTGATATCATCTCCATAGCTTGTGTGTACCAGTCAGTATGAGTTAGACTATCAACATCCATCCATTTTTTTAATATTACCCTTTTTGTTATTATGCATATTGAAAGAAATGCATTTTTACTCTTTGATGACATGTTACTAAATTGATGGAGATCCCCAAGAATACAAGTTTGTAGTGTCATTGGGATATTTATATTAAGGACTGTGATTGCTTCTTTTGTTGTTTTCAACCATAACTCTTTTATTGTCTGACATTCCCACAATAAATGAACAAGAGTTGCCTCAGGTGCCCGACACTTCATACATAACTTGCTATCTACTACACCAATTTTAAACAGCTGAGAAGATGTAAAATACAATCTATTCAAGATCTTAAATTGACTCAGATTATCTTTAATGCTTCTAAAGGGCATTTTTCCAAATATCATTCCATGATATGTCTCTTTCATCTAAAATGTTTAAGTTCATCATCCATTTCCGAACACATGCATCATTTGCATTTCTAGTGTGGTGTTCATTTATTATTCCATAAAATAGTTTAATTAATTTCTTAAATGTATCTTGATTAAAAAGTGCATCTTCCAGTTTATGGCTATTTAAAGACATACTTTCAGAGGATATGCATTTATTTACAGCGTGTTTTAAAGAAATAAAATTAAAAAAATGATTTCTGGGTACATTATATTGATCAACTAAATCATTGAACGGTTTAAAAGAGTTTTTATTAATAATATGAAGAGGTTTAGTAATACCTCTGTCTTTCCATGTTGTCCATTAAACCACATTTTTATTACTTATGATATTAGGATTGTACCAAAGCTGTTGATTTACAAATGTCATTGACTTGATTCCTAGTATTTTCTGACACAGTTTTAGAATGTTAAAGGTGGCTTCTATTGGGCTCTGCCTCAATTCATTAGGTATTTTTTTAATATAATATAAACTCCCCACATCAATGTCCAAATTCATTAACATATTGTTTATGTTGATCCAGTCTTTATCTGCAGAAGAATGAAATAAGTGGCTTGCTTGTTCACAACCGAAGGAGATATAATAATGTAAGAAGTTTGGTAATTGTAGTTCTCCTTTATCTTGGTTACAAGACAGCCTTAAGTATGAACAACTGGCCTTCGTTCCATACCATATAAAATGTGATATCATTGTATGTATTTTCTTAAACCAACTTTGATTAATTAGGACAGGCATCATTTTCAGTATATAATTAACTGCTGGCAGTATACTCATTTTTACTATGTTCACCCGACCCCACAGTGATATTTGGAGACGTGACCAGCGTTCCATTTTGGATTCTATCTTATTTTTTAAATGTTTAAGATTTAGATCTCTGCTTGTATAAAGGTTTGGTGTAATGTGTAGTCCTAGATATATGATTTCTGCCTCTTTCCATTTAATTTTGGAGTTCTGAACTTGTGATTTCTTGCAGTGTTTATTAAGTGGTAATATTTTACATTTGTCCCAATTGACTTTATACCCTGATAAACAGCCATATTCAGTGATGACATCATTGATATAGTGAAGAGAGGAGTTAACATGTGACAGGTAGAGAATTATGTCGTCACAATGCATCGATAGCTAATTATACTGAGAGCCCATTTTTATACCATGAATATTATTTTCACTTCTTATTTTTGCAGCTAAGGGTTCAATAACCAAATTGAATAATAATCCAGATGCAGGACATCCCTGTTTTACTCCTCTTTTTAACAAAAAAGGTTCTGAAATATGATTATTGGTTTTGACTGATGCCATAGGCCTTGTATAAAGCATCTTAATCCATTGTATACAATTATCTCCAAATCCAAATTTACGTAATATGCAAAACATAAATGACCAGTTTATGCGGTCGAATGCCTTCTCCGCATCAACAGTACATACTGCTGTGGGATAAGGGAGACTTCTAGCATAGTAAATAACATTAAACAATTTCCTTGCATTGTCTGAAGATTGTCGACCTTCCATGAAGCCAGTTTGGTCATTATGAATTAATTTTCCTACTACATTTGATAATCGTGTGGCTAAGATTTTTGCCAAGATTCAAAAGGATTCACTATTCATTCAATACATAGGATTTCAGCAGGATCTACCCCAGTCTGCTGACATGCAAGCAGAGTAGTAGATTTTTGTAAAAAGCTTTTATAATTGTAAAGGACAATGTTTTATCAACTGATTGCAATAATGTAAATGTGTTTTAACTATTAAATGAACCAAAAATATGACTTATTTTATCTTTGTGAAAATATTGGACACAGTGTGTCGTCAAGCTTATGAGATGCGATGCAAGTGTAAGCCACTGTGACACGATTGTTCTTTTTTTTAATTTTTTTTATAAATGTCTAATGATAATGTCAATGAGGGATTTTTAATCACTGCTATGTTGAAATTGTAACTAATATTGATACTGTTGTTGATAATATTCATTTTTGTTTCACTACTTTTGGTTTGTTCTGTGTCTTGTTTGTGTTTCCTCTCAATTGCTCTGTTTTGAGTGTTGCTGGGTCGGGTTTGGTTTTGGAATTGGATTGCATTGTTACAGTATTGCTGTGTATTGTTTTGTTGGATTGATTCATTAAAAAAATGTTTTTTTTAAATTTAAAATTAATAAATAATAAAAATAAAAATAAATCGATTTTTTAAAAATGAGAATCGATTCTGAATCGCACAACGTGAGAATCGCGATTCGAATTCGAATCGATTTTTTCCCGCACCCCTATTATTTAATCTTACCCCCTTTCATTTCATAGCAATTGCTAACACATTTGTTCACTTTCTTTGTTCAATCTGTAACACAAACAAATAATCAGTCAAGTTCACATTAATAAATAAATAGTTACTAATATGTTAATTAATATGTTTAATTTATTAATAAGGTTCAAGGTGTTTTTCTTCCTTGTACTTTGTAAACACATTTTGAGTTTTTTTTAAACCGGATCATATTTGTACATTGTTTAAGTTATTTGTATTATTTCTACTAAACCCAAAACCAGTGAAGTTGGTACATTGTGTAAATCGTAAATGAAAACAGAATACTTTTCCTTTTCAACCTATATTCAATTGAATTTACTGCAAAGACAAGATACTGTCAGGCTTGTCCCTGACAGTTTGACTGTGTTTTAGTTTTTTCTCTGAGTTTGTCTTAGTTTTCTGTCCAGCACTTTTATTTTGTCTTTATTTCCTACTTGTCTCCCTGAGTGCTGTGTCCCCTCAGCTGTGGCTGATTGGCACCTGGCCACACCTGGTGTCAATCAGCCAGCTGCTATTTATACCTGCCCTACCCTCCAGTCACTGCTGGATCATTGTCATCACTACCTGATTGTCATTGCCAATGTCATTGTAGTGTCTACCTGTCCTTGTCGCTGTCGTCATAGCGGTAAGCTGTTCCTTATAACTATTTACGGTTGGTTTCTCCTAGCTTCTTGTTTTCCTGTTAGCCAGATCCTGTTAGCCGTTTGCTATTTCTAGTTTTTCTGTTTTCTGGTTCCTGTTTCCATTTTGCCTGTTCCTAGTTTGTGTTTTTACTTTATTTTGAACATTAAATCATGTTTTCCCGTATAACGCCTTCCGCCTTCTCTGCATCTTGGGGTTCGCGTCCTACAAACTCTGACATAATGATCCAGCCAAATTCAAACCTCGCAGACATGTCCATGGCGGAGAGGATGAACAAGGCTTTGGAATTAATGGATAAATTAAAGAAAAGTTCGGCCTCATTCCAAGCCCTCTCCCACCCACCCCTGTCGTCTGTGGACCTATCTGGTGATGTCTGGGATCCGTCCCTTGAGGGGGGGGCTATGAGTGGCTGTGCAGCTAGGGAGGCACAGCTACTTCTCGCCCCAGTGGGTCTGCAAAAGACAACGCCATCATCTCAGGTGGGTCTGCAACAAACGCCACCATCATTTCCGGTGGGCCGGCAGACGCCACCATCATCTCCGGTGGGTCTGCAACCTACGGCGCCACCATGCAGTCCGGTGGGCCGGCAGACGCCACCATGCAGTCCGGTGGGCCGGCAGACGCCACCATGCAGTCCGGTGGGCCGGCAGACGCCACCATGCAGTCCGGTGGGCCGGCAGACGCCACCATGCAGTCCGGTGGGTCTACAACCAACGGCACCACCATCCTGTCCGGTGGGCCAGCAGCAGACGGCGCCACCATCCTCCTCTCCGGTGGGTCTACAACCAACGGCACCACCATCCTGTCCGGTGGGCCAGCAGCAGACGGCGCCACCACCATCCTCTCCGGTGGGCCAGCAGCAGACGGCGCCACCATCCTCCTCTCCGGTGGGCCAGCAGCAGAGGGCGCCACCATCCTCTTCTCCGGTGGGCCAGCAGCAGAGGGCGCCACCATCCTCTTCTCCGGTGGGCCAGCAGCAGAGGGCGCCACCATCCTCTTCTCCGGTGGGCCAGCAGCAGAGGGCGCCACCATCCTCTTCTCCGGTGGGCCAGCAGCAGAGGGCGCCACCATCCTCTTCTCCGGTGGGCCAGCATCAGAGGGCGCCACCATCCTCTTCTCCGGTGGGCCAGCAGCAGAGGGCGCCACCATCCTCTTCTCCGGTGGGCCAGCAGCAGAGGGCGCCACCATCCTCCTCTCCGGTGAGCCAACAGACGCCGCCACCATGCACTCCGGTGGGCCAGCAGAGGGCGCCACCGCCATCCTCCCCGGTGGGCCAGCAGAGGGCGCCACCGCCATCCTCCCCGGTGGGCCAGCAGAGGGCGCCACCGCCATCCTCCCCGGTGGGCCAGCAAAGGGCGCCACCGCCATCCTCCCCGGTGGGCCAGCAGAGGGCGCCACCGCCATCCTCCCCGGTGGGCCAGCAGAGGGCGCCGCCATCTTCTCCGGTGGGCCAGCAGAGGGCGCCACCATCTTCTCCGGTGGGTTCTCCCACACCGGCGGACGAGCCGCCTCGCCAATTGCGGCGGCGTTCAACTCGCCGTCGCCACCTAACTCTTCCCCGCTGGTTGCGGGGACACTTAGCCTGGTGGCCCACCTCCTTGTCCTCCCTCCACCCTCCCGTGACTTTGGACTTTTTTGGGGCGGGGGGGGGGGGTTCTAGAACGTCTGGTATCCGTTATAGGAAGGGGGGCTACTGTCAGGCTTGTCCCTGACAGTTTGACTGTGTTTTAGTTTTTTCTCTGAGTTTGTCTTAGTTTTCTGTCCAGCACTTTTATTTTGTCTTTATTTCCTACTTGTCTCCCTGAGTGCTGTGTCCCCTCAGCTGTGGCTGATTGGCACCTGGCCACACCTGGTGTCAATCAGCCAGCTGCTATTTATACCTGCCCTACCCTCCAGTCACTGCTGGATCATTGTCATCACTACCTGATTGTCATTGCCAATGTCATTGTAGTGTCTACCTGTCCTTGTCGCTGTCGTCATAGCGGTAAGCTGTTCCTTATAACTATTTACGGTTGGTTTCTCCTAGCTTCTTGTTTTCCTGTTAGCCAGATCCTGTTAGCCGTTTGCTATTTCTAGTTTTTCTGTTTTCTGGTTCCTGTTTCCATTTTGCCTGTTCCTAGTTTGTGTTTTTACTTTATTTTGAACATTAAATCATGTTTTCCTGTATAACGCCTTCCGCCTTCTCTGCATCTTGGGGTTCGCGTCCTACAAACTCTGACAGATACTTAACGTTCGAACTAGAAAACGTTATTTTTTGGAAATATTACCTCATTTGGAATTTGATGCCTGCAACATGTTTTAAAAAAACTGGCACAAGTGGCAAAAAAGATTGACAAAGTTGAGGAATGCTCATCAAACGCTTATTTGGAACATCCCACAGGTAACGGGCTAATTGGGAAGAGGTGGGTGTCATGATTGGGTATAAAAGCAGCTTCCATGAAATGCTCAGTCATTCACAAACAAGGATGGAGCGAGGGTCACCACTTTGTGAAGAAATGCGTGGAACTGTGGACCAGCTCTATAGTCTCAGCAAGGTCCTTAAGGGTGCTTGAGAGTTTGCCCAACCAGTCTACATGTGCTTTGTGGACTTGGCATTCGACCGGGAAGTCCTGTTGGGAGTGCTCAGAGAGTATGGGGTAACGGACTGGCTGATTGTGGCGGTCCGCTCCCTGTATGATCAGTGTCAGAGCTTGGTCCGCATTGCCGGCAGTAAGTCGGACACGTTTCCAGTGAGGGTTGGACTCTGCCAAGGCTGTCCTTTGTCACCGATTCTGTTCATAACTTTTATGGACAAAATTTCTAGGCGCAGTCAGGGCGTTGAGGGTATCTGGTTTGGTGGCTGCAGGATTAGGTCTCTGTTTTTGCAGATGATGTGGTCCTGATGGCTTCATCTGGCCAAGATCTTCAGCTCTCACTGGATCGGTTCGCAGCCGAGTGTGAAGCGAATGGGATGGGAATCAGCACCTCCAAGTCTAAGTCCATGGTTCTCACCCGGAAAAAGGTGGAGTGCCATCTCCGGGTTGGGGAGGAGATCTTGCCCCAAGTGGAGGAGTTCAAGTACCTCGGAGTCTTGTTCATGAGTGAAGGAAGAGTGGATCGTGAGATCGACAAGCGGATCGGTGCGGCGTCTTCAGTAATGCGTACGCTGTATCGATCCGTTGTGGTGAAGAAAGAGCTGAGCCGGAAGGCAAAGCTCTCAATTTACCGGTCGATCTACGTTCCCATCCTCACCTATGGTCATGAACTTTGGGTTATGACCGAAAGGACCAGATACGGATACAAGCGGCCGAAATGAGCTTCCTCCGCTGGGTGGCGGGGCTCTCCCTTAGAGATAGGGTAAGGAGCTCTGTCATCCGGGAGGAGCTCAAAGTAAAGCTGCTGCTCCTCCACATCGAGAGGAGCCAGATGAGGTGGTTCAGGCAGCTGGTCAGGATGCCACTCGAACGCATCCCTAGGGAGGTGTTTCGGGCACGTCCGACCGGTAGGAGGCCACAGGGAAGACCCAGGACACGTTGGGAAGACTATCTATCCCGGCTGGCCTGGTAACGCCTCGGGATCCCCTGGGAGGATCTGGACGAAGTGGGTGGGGAGAGGGAAGTCTGGGCTTCCCTGCTTAGGCTGCTGCCCCCGCGACCCGACCTCGGATAAGCGGAAGAAGATGGATGGATGGATGGATGGATGCGTGAGCAAATTGTCCAACAGTTCAAGAACAACATTTCTCAACGAGCTATTGCAAGGAATTCAGGGATTTCACCATCTACGGTCCGTAATATCCTCAAAAGGTTCAGAGAATCTGGAGAAATCATTGCACGTAAGCGATGATATTAGGGACCTTCGATCCCTCAGGGGGTACTGCATCAAAAAGCGACATCAGTGTGAAAGATATCACCACATGGGCTCAGGAAAACTTCAGAAAACCACTGTCAGTAACTACAGTTTGTCGCTACATCTGTAAGTGCAAATTAAAACTCTACTATGCAAAGCGAAAGCCATTTATCAACAACACCCAGAAACGTCACCGGCTTCGCTGGGCCCAAGCTCATCTAAGATGGGCTGATGCAAAGTGGAAAAGAGTTCTGTGGTCTGCCGAGTCCACATTTCAAATTGTTATTGGAAACTGTGGACGTCGTGTCCTCCGGACCAAAGAGGAAAATAACCATCCGGACTGTTCTAGGCGCAAAGTTCAAAAGCCAGCAACTGTGTATGGGGGTGTATTAGTGCCCAAGGCATGGGTAACTTACACATCTGTGAAGGCACCATTATGAAGTTGTATTTCTTCTTTTTTTGCTGAGAAACGTGTTGTACATTCTTGGGTAGGTTAATGTTTCCTTTTTGCATAGTTTTAGCTGTTTTTACCAAATACTTCCGGATAGCAGTCACTTTGAATAGTTTTTTTGAAATGTCCCAAAAAATGCTTAATGTTACAGTTTGCATACACGCTTTTGCTCTTGAAACTAATAATTGACAATTTGTCTGATTTAATGTAGCAATTGTATTAATCCTCTGTATGATAAAAACAATTATTTCTAATGTGGGAGAAAAAATGTGGCTGGATCTGGATATCATTCTCCTTTAGGGTCTATGTTGCATAAAGTTTAGTTTCATATCTTCCTGTCCAACAATCGTTTGTTTTGCTTTATGAAGGTCAATGAGTAATGATGACGTGCCCCAAAATTCAGGTAATCTTGTTCTGAGATCGATGTAAAATAGAAAAACATACAGTCATGGTCAAAAGTTTACATACACTTGTAAAGAACATAATGTCATGGCTGTCTTGAGTTTCCAATAATTTCTACAACTCTTATTTTTTTGTGATAGAGTGATTGGAGTACATACTTGTTGGTCACAAAAAACATTCATGAAGTTTGGTTATTTCATGAATTTATTATGGTTCTACTGAAATTGTGACCAAATCTGCTGGGTCAAAAGTATACATACAGCAATGTTAATATTTGGTTACATGTCCCTTGGCAAGTTTCACTGCAATAAGGCGCTTTTGGTAGCCACCCACAATCTGGTTGAAGTTTTGACCACTCCTCTTGACAAAATTGGTGCAGTTTAGCTAAATGTGTTGGTTTTCTGACATGGACTTGTTTCTTCAGCATTGTCCACACATTTTCAGTCAGGACTTTGGGAAGGCCATTCTAAAACCTTAATTCTAGCCTGATTTAGCCATTCTGAATTACACATAGGTCCCATGTCACAGCAATTGACAAGAGGAGAACCAGATGAAATGAATGTTGCCTGCACAGAGCAACATGTGGCCAACTTTCTGCAATCAAAGGAAGTTGATGTTGATTTTAACATCATCAACACATATTTTACTGTATGGAAGAAAAAAAATATTTTTCTTCAAGCACAGACCAGGAGTGGCAACCATAAATCATGAAGCATTTTATATAATGTCAATAAAGCTTTTTATTATATTGTAATGTAATCCTTGAATATGGCAGACTATATGTGATATGGAAATTTGTAAATTGTTCTTTGACTGCAACAAAAAAAGCCCAATGTGTCTAATGCCTTTTAATTTATATTTTAACCTTGTAAAAGTGTTCTTTGAGTGCAATAGGAAACATGTGTTTATTGTATTGTAAGATTTTCTGTTTAAATGAAGCCAATATTGACATTTTTCATAGTTCCCTTTATTTGGAAAAGTATCGATATACATTTTGGTACCGGTACCAAAATATTGGTATCGGGACACCCCTAATAATAATAATAATACGCATGTGATTGACATTTTTTTTTTATCGCATTACAATAAATGAATGATGATTTATCAAAGTGTATATTTTGACCGGCACCTGAAGGCGGCACACATTGCACAGGCAGTGATCACGTGATGATAGTTACAGAGATGTAGTCTGCGCCCACTTTCGCTTCAAAATAAACCTTGGTGGAACTTTTGATAAAACTGAGGTAATTAGTTAGTATTGCAGCGACAAACATTCTTATCATCGAAACATGCAGACTAGTTTCTAACAGTACAAACTGAAGAGAATTAAAACACCCTCCATATCACTCACCTCAAAGACACAGGCACTCAGCACAACACACACAGACACACACAAGCTTTGTCATACAACAGTAGCGATCAATACTGATTAGGAGAACTTAAAGATTTGTTTAGTTGATTAGAAAGGTCAATTACTAATTTTGCACTACGTTAATCAGCATCTTGTTACTACTGCCATCCATAGTAAATGACCCCATATAGATTGCGAGGGCTTGTTCCCTTGCCCTGCTGATTTGGCGCCATCTCATTATCATTTAACTGGTATGTTCTTCTATGAGGGGGAGGCACCTGTAGACTGTGCGAAATTGCTTATAAGCAATTGGTGATCATTCCTACAGTAATTTAACGCTGTAAATAGAGGGACAACCTGCAAAGTCAAACATAAGCAGTTTGGGGAATGGGGACTCAATTTCCTTGAAAACCCAAATGTAAAAAAAGCTGTAACTAGACATACAACGACCATAAAATTCACTCACATTGGCGTTTCAACATTCTTAAAAGATTAAAGTATAATTTAGCAGGACTTAATAAGTTGAGTACAAACCATTATCTTAGAGTCACATGGTGGCCACACAGTCAGGAGACGGAGTATAAACCTCCACTTGTCCATCTCTGGCTACGTTCATATATTTTTTTGTCAAATCTGATTTTTTATGTAGTCGTTTACACTCCATAGAAAATGCGATGTCTAATGTGAACGCAATGCTGGAAGAGGAAGGGGACAAGCATTTTGGCTCTCACAGTTTGTGGGACATTTAACATCAGATATATATCTGAATTATATCCACATCAACCCAAATTAATTAAAACAATCGAAATTGCAAAATCCCGATACAGGACACATATGGGCAAAAACATCGGAATTCTGTACGGAGTTTGCATGTTTTCGCCAAGTGTACATTCCAAAAACATACATGTTCAGCTAATTACATCCTACGAATGGTTGTTTATCCATACAGTATCTGCCCTGTGATTGGTTTGAGACCAGCTTATCTCGGACCCTAATGAGGACAAGCGACATAAAAATGGTTAAAATGACACCATTAAATTTGTTGTGTAAAGGAGGATTATGGCTTTATTTTAATGTTCCATTCTTCTTTTATTTATGATATTGACTTGTTGCTTTGACTTTACTGAGCAGTCAGGACAGCCTTGTGTACTTCTTTCCTGGTCCATGGTTAACAAAAAAAAATTATTGTTTCTTTTCCATATTTGATCACCCCAGATGTAGTGGTATCACAAAAAACACAAAAAGCCCCCCCCCCCCCAAAAAAGAATCTTGCAGATAGAAGATAATTACAGAGAATTGTGAGTTTTGCCCAAGTGTTTGTTCCACTATTAAGACATACAGTATTTTTCTGACAATATTGGCATAAAATGATTTTCTTTCCCCAACATTTAAAACACTTACTTGTGGTCTACATAACATGCAATGGTGGTTCTTTGGTAAAAGCTTTGCATACAATATGTTTCACAAACCATCTTCAAACCGCTTTTTGACCGTCTCTTCAGGATGCACCGTTATGTGGGCGGTTTTACTTACATGCCTCCACTTCGCCTGTGTATTCTCCCCGTCAGTCAAGTTGTAGTTTTTAGCGCTTCCACATGGAGTCTACAGACATTTATAAGTTAGAACTATACACTACTTTGTATTAGTAATGACAACAGCGGAGGATGCATGTGCATATATGAGCCAGTCTGCCCCGCAACAAAACGATAGGGCAAAAGAAGAAACGTATTGACTACAACAGCAGACTTGTGCAAAGCTCTGAGGGTTAACCTCTACCATATATTGACATATCCGCTGACTTGAAAAAAAGTTGTGCAAGTTCTAAACGGCTCGTTCGGAGGAACAGTGAAGGAAATCAAAATTGATTAATGAATATCTCTACCATGCCTCCATGGTTTGATTTCAAATTTCCTGGTCTTATGGGGATTCGTAACACACAAAAACAGATACCAATAAGTAAGAAAAGCTGGTTTTGCATAATCGTGTCAAAAGTACAGTCCAGGGGCCAATTGCAGCCCGCAGCTGTTTCTTTACAATACAGGGCTGTTTTGAGGTAACTAAGGCTGAAACGACGCGTCGACATAGTCGACGTCATCGGTTACGTAAATACGTCGACGTCATTTTTGTGCGTCGACGCGTCGCATATTTACGTCACACCACTGTCATGGTGTGACAGAGCAAACGATGCGAGCGAGGGGGAAAAAACATGCCAAAAGTCGTCAAAAGTGTGGGAGTATTTTAATAAACGGCCTAATAATGTTGTTTTATGCACACTGTGTCGAGCGGAAATGGCGTATCACAGCAGCACAACGGCTATGAACGAGCATCTAAAAAGAAAACATCCGACAGCGTTCTTCCCATCACCATCAACGAGTCAATCATCCGCGTGAGTATACGTTGTCATCATTACACAAAAACATGAATGTGTCATTTGTATCTGCGTTGTAAATTCATAAACTAAAGCACCGTTTTGCTCTGAGAGGCGCGTTTGGCGTGCCTGTTCAGTGTTTACAAAGACGCGCTCCTCTTTAACGCTAACGTTAATAAGTTGTACAAATACCTTTCACAACATTAACAGTTACATATACTATCTTTAACGCTAACGTTAATAAGTTGTGCAAATACCTTTTACAACATTAACAGTTACATATACTATCTTTAACGCTAACGTTAATAAGTTGTGCAAATACCTTTTACAATCTATAGATTAACCGATTAATCGAAAAAAATAATCTATAGATTAATCGATAGAAAAATAATCGTTAGCTGCAGCCCTAGAGGTAACTGACTGGCGGGTGCTCATGGAGCCTCATGGAGAGGACATTGACGGGCTCACAGAGTGCATCACAGACTATATCAACTTCTGTGTTGACTCAAATGTCCCATCAAGGATGGTCACCTGCTACCCAAACAACAAGCCGTGGGTGACCAAGGACATCAAAGCCCTACTGAATGAGAAGAAGAGGGCATTCGATGCTGGTAACAGGGAGGAGGTGAAAAGAGTTCAGGGGCTGCTGAAGACCAAACTCAGGGAGGCCAAGGACAACTACAGGAGGAAACTGGAAGGGAAGCTGAAGGACAACAACATGAAGGTGGTTTGGAGAGGTATGCAGACCATCACCGGCCTCAAACCGTCGGGGGGTAGGGTGGTGGATGGAGACAAAGAGAGGGCCAGTGGGCTAAACCAGTTCTTTAACAGTGGCTCCGACAAACAGTCAGCAACACCGGGGCCCCGCAGGGCACAGTCCTCTCCCCCTTCTTCTTCACCATCTACACCACCGATTTCCACTATCACTCAGAGTCCTGCCACCTTCAGAAGTTTTCTGATGACTCTGCGATAGTGGGGTGTATTGAGGATGGTGATGATGAGGAATACAGGGCACTGGTGGAGGAGATTGTCACATGGTGTGGAAAGAACCACCTCCAGCTCAATGTGACGAAGACCAAGGAGCTGGTTGTGGACCTGGGAAGGAGGAGGAGTACTCCGGCGACCCCTGTTTCCATCAGGGGGGTCGATGTGGACATGGTTGAGGATTATAAATACCTCGGAGTACACATCGACAACAAGCTGAATGGGACAAAACACGCTGAGGCACTCTACAAGAAGGGACAGAGCCGCCTCTACTTTATCAGGAGGCTAGGATCCTTCAACGTCTGTAAAAAGATGATGAAAATGTTCTACGAGTCGGTGGTGGCGGGCGCCTTCTTGTACGCCGTGGCCTGCTGGGGCAGCGGACTGAGAGCGAGGGACGCAAACAGGCTGGACAAGCTGGTAAAGAAGGCCAGAGAATTGTGGTGGGAGTGGAGCTAGACCACCAGGTGTGAATGAATGATGGGTTCTACATGTAAAGCGACTTTGGGTACTTAGAAAAGCGCTATATAAATCCCAGTTATTATTATTATTATTATTATTAATGCTGTATAGTATTTAATGTCTATTGTGAGCGAACTGTGGTGCTGAATTACCCCCAGGGATCAATAAAGTACTTTCTATTCTATTCTATTCTATTTACAGGCCTCTGACACATTCTAAATACAAAATAAACAAAACATTGCATAAGAAAAATAAAAAAATTGACCGGTCAAATCCACGAAAAAATGGTACCTGAAAATGTAAATGTTGTTAGACTACTTGTGCGTCTTACAGTATAGGGTCTTTTGCAAGATATGGTAAGTTTTTGAGTCTGCTAAAGGTCTTAAAAGGTTTTAGTTGGTGGATTAATAATAATATTAGTAAAGAATAAAGAGAAGACATTAGGTATTTCAAGTAGCATAGATTAGATATTGCTTAGTATTTGCTTGCCTTTATAAATAAGCTAAGTTGTGGATGTTTTGTTCAGATATTTTAGCATATACCTACATTGTATTGGTTTTAGTATTTTTAATGTACAAAATATATCAAAGTGGTCCTGCATCCTTCAATTTTTCGTTATGCGACCCTTGATGGAAAAAATGTGGACACAAGTCCACATTGTACTGCAGGCATTCATCTTTTGAGTTTCCAATGCAGTTGCAACCAGAGGTAAACAAGGCTATCCCCAAAGTGGGGGGTAAGAACACTTACACTGTGCAAGAGCATGTTCAATACATTGAAGTTAAGAAGATTAAACTATATGTGGAAAAACAGATGACTTTGTTCTGCTTCTATCTCAATGGGTGGCTTTTTTTTAAATTAAAAAACACCCAGACCCAGCTGTATGTGTGTGAGAAAGTCTGTGGCGCAACTCAACCATTTCCTATGCGCTCTGCGGCTTTATCTCAATTTCATTTGTAGCAAATAACAAGTGGTGGGAGTGTAAATGTAGAGGAAGCGTTGCGGTGGAATATCTTACTCGAGTGATCTGGGTGTCATTGTCACAGCCCACCAACACCCCACCCTTTCGACCATGATTCCCCCGTGTATGAAATGAGAGTACGGGTAATCATCACTCCACCACCTCCTACTCCCCTCACACCTCTCTGGATGGCACGCTCCCAGTGAGCTGCAGGACCCCGGTTAGCCCCAAAGACAGATGACCACCTGGGTTAACTGGAGTCCTGGACCCTGGACCCCGTCTGCCCCTCTTCTCTTTCATTAAGAACTAAGAGGACTTTTCTGACCCTCGCTGCCCATGTCCAAGTGATGCTCAGCTATCATGGCCTATAAGCTTTATTTAATGGGTTTAACATCCACTTTCACCACCCTAATCCCTGGGGAGATGGCAGGGGAGACAGAGGAGATGAAACAAACAAGTATGGAAGCACTTGCACACATTCAGGCTCTGCTTCCCTTCACGTAACACCCCCATCCCTGTCGTTCCTCCGCGACGCGACACATACACCTGACGCTCATGTTTGTGTTCAAAATTCAATTAACCACTTATTGATACTTCACAGGGATATTTAAGATGCAGACACAAGCTGTGATTTCCCAGGGGAACTACTGGTTCCTCTTTATGTCCCAGCCGGGGGGGCTACCCCTCCTCTGTGCATTTTCGCCTCATTGACACACACACACACACACACACACACACACACACACACACACACACACACACACACACACACACACACACACACACACACTAAAACAAAAACATTTGCACTCTAGTCTCAGCCCCTTACTATGCCTGTTCAAGAGGTGTCCTTATTAAGAGGCAATCAGTCAAAAATCATTCATTAAAAAGTCTAAAAGGTTTTACAGCCGCACTATGATTAGCTGGGAAGGAAAATTCAATGAATTCCTAATGCCTTTATGGAAATGAGGTGTCATTTCCGATCTGCTCTGGGAGGAAGCAGGCAGGCAGAGACGAGATGTGTGTGTGTGTGTGTAAAGCTTCACCTCTTCTCTTTTCACACAGCGCCAACACTGATCCCGTCTGGGATACGAACAGACTCTAGCAGACACAGTCTAAACCTGCTGCAGACACTCGGTTCATTTGCTCGCAAAAAGGTTTGCAGGTATATTTTGCCCACAATGAAATGCTGTTATTGGCAGTGCAAGAATCAAGCACCAGATGATTTTAAAAAGCTTAACAGTGAGAAGAAAAGTCCTGTATCAAGATGATCTTAGCGAATTAAGAGTGATGAAGAGTAGGTTGAAGAAGGGTATCAGAGAGGCACTCCCTGCTCCTCATTCAGCGACTGTCAGCACAGACACTTCATAACCAACCGCCGGTCTGGTGGTCAGACCGCCCTGATGGATTGATCGAAGCACATTAGCAGCAGTAGGGCCGAGTAAATGCAATCATATTCAGCGGTGGCACGCTTCTAATAGGACCTAGATTGATCCTAGGGGTGTGGAGGAAAAGGAGGCGTTGAATGAGGGAATATTAGAAACTGTCATGGAAGGATGACCTTCAGGCTCACCATAACACAGGCAAAAGCAACATGGTTGGTGCAGGTGGCATTGTAATAAGGAAGATACGCTGACAGGTCGTCCTGAAGGGTGATTGGCTTCCGTCTTGTTTAATCCAATCCTGAATTCAGTCTTTTATCTACCATTACAATATATTATTAGGGGACACAATCAGAAGGTCAGGTTAATTTGATTTGATTTAATAAAATTTTCTACAGCGCTAGATCACAAAGATACTTTTCATATAGGTGCAAACTTCCTTTAATTAAAGTGTCCCTACCATTCAAAACCAACTTTTCTTACCTATTGGTACCTGTGTATTTGGGGTCTGCATAAGTCCCGAAAACTTAAAATCAAACCGTGGAGGAATTGCAGAGATATTTATAAAACAATTTGGGATGTTTTTCCCCTTGGTGACATCAGTGGATTATCCATATATGATAACTTCTTACCCGAAGACCCTTGCTCCAGTCTGCCATTGTAGTCCGACGCTGTAGTCAATAGTTCCTTTTTTCCTCTATCCTCTTGTTGTGGGGCAGACTGGCTCATAAATGCACATGCATCCTCCGTGTATAGTTCTAACTTATATCTGTCTACTGACTAGCTATGGAAGCTCTAAAAACACATAAATAAGACCCCACAGAAACAAAATGGCACATCCTCAAGAGACAGTCAGAAAGCAGCTTGAAAATAATCTGTAAAATAATCTATGCAAAATGTTGACCAAAGAACCCCTATTA
This sequence comes from Nerophis lumbriciformis, assembly GCF_033978685.3. Classification (NCBI taxonomy): domain Eukaryota; kingdom Metazoa; phylum Chordata; class Actinopteri; order Syngnathiformes; family Syngnathidae; genus Nerophis; species Nerophis lumbriciformis. The sequence goes on from NC_084555.2 coordinate 41,626,018, forward strand.
CCCGTTATGTAGACCACAAGGAAGTGTTGAAAAAAATCATTATACAAACTCTTGGAATAAAGTAAAAAACAATTTATTTGTGTTATTCAATTGACATTACCATTTATTTTATTTTTTTTACAAAAAGGTGATGTTATCTTATATAAGTGGCGGGGAGCCATTGAAATTACAGTCATTAGTCCATAGACCCTTTGTGGCCCTAAACAAGATTTTGTTTGTGGCAATCTTCCCCCGCCACATCACGCTTCAAAGTTTGCGGTTTGTAGAGGAGACTGGGTGTTATTTTATGTCAAGAGGATTTGTTTTAATGTTAAAAAAAACATCTTAAAGTCATAAATAGGTTCTTTAAGCTCTTGCTATTAAAATACCCGATTTATAATTAATAATTTCTCATTTGTGGAAATGAATTTACCACCGCCATGTCTGAAACAAATTAACAGTGATAAACACGGATTTTACTGGGGACGACGTGTTACAGTTGGGAGAGTGGCCGTGCCAGCAACCTGAGGGTTCCTGGTTCGACCCCAAGCTTCTACCAACCTAGTCACGTCCGTTGTGTCCTTGAGCAAGACACTTCACCCTTGCTCCTGATGGGTTGTGCTTAGGGCCTTGCATGGCAGCTCCCGCCATCAGTGTGTGAATGTGTGTGTGAGTGGGTGAATGTGGAAATAGTGTCAAAGTGCTTTGAATACCTTGAAGGTAGAAAAGCGCTATACAAGTATAACCCATTTACCATTTAGCATTTACTGTATTATTCGGGTGAACAGAAGTGGATTTAGCTATGGGAGTGTCTAATCAACAAAAATGCAGTTTAAGTATTATATGTTTATAATTGGATAAATAAGATATAATTTATACTTACCGTACTATTTAACAAGTTATGAAAATATTTCTATTTACTATTAATAATCACATATTAACAATAAACAGAGTGACAAGTGTTTTGCTTTTATGCTGTGATTATCCCACACTTGAAAGGGGTGTACCAATGCTGAATGTGGCTTCTGGATTTCACTCAAAAGACCAGACCGTTGTTAATTATTTCCTTTTATTTTTCCTTAAGTTTGCAACAGTTTCTCCAAACAAAGAAACAGCTTCTTTTTTTCTTTTTAGTCTTTTTACAGTCTTCTTTAGCTTTTTTACCTTTTTATTTCTTTTTTTAGCTGTCTTTTTTAGCAGCCTTTTTAGCAGTATACACAGACTAAATTTACAGCTACAAATCAGTTTAATCCAAAATGTTCAATAGTCATGTGTAATCTTCCAGATTATGTCCTAAATTTATATTAAAAGGTAAAAAAAAATTAGGCTGATAGGCCCAAAGGGGGAAGAAAATAAAAATGTTTGTTATGCTATGCGATGCCGCTTTGGCAATACTTGAAAAAGTAAATAAAATACAATAAATGAGCACAGAAAAACAATGTACTTTAGACACTAAATTTTTGAGGAAAAGGTTTGGTTACGATATAAACTAAAACAGTACGGTCATTTTACAAATACACCTGTAAATCTTTTATGATGATAGCGTTGTAAGCCATTCTAAAATATCAATTATTTCTATGGGCTTTTGAATAGATGCCGTCGCCATGCTGCTAAACCAAACTAAAATTATTACAAAGGACAGGTTGACTCACCACTGACTATAAGTTTATCATAGACAAAGTATATATCGTTGTGTCCCTAAACAACGGCAGTGTTTATACAACCTTCTGGTTGGTGTTATAGCACTTCCTCCTTAAATTCCACCACAAAGTGTAGCTTTACAGATGTGCGAGCACAATGTAAAGTAATTGTAATTATAAAAATGCCTACCACTGTTCATGGTGGTACCAGATGTCATAGCAAAGGGGAATTACAGCCATCTAATGAGAACACCTGCAATTTTGAGGCATCCATTTCAGGTGCGGCACTTTAATAGAATTTTAATTGGAGGCAATGAAGAATGAACTACTTTTTAGGGAACTTCTAAGTAGTGTTTTCATGGCTAATGCCACAATTCCTGCTGTTGGTTTTTGGGAAACAATTCTAGCGAGCTTGATGGGACTTAAATTGCTGGTCTGTTGTTTTTTGATGGGATTAACAGGTCATGTTAAAACTGTCCTCATTACAATGCAGGTTTCTCCTACATATAATTGATCATGGTGCACCGCCACGACAAAATTAAAGCTGCTACACCTTATTAGAGAGAGAAAAAGTTCAAGAGAAATTTGAAATAATTAATGTATTTTTGTGTTTGCTGTGAAAACTACCCTAACTTTGACATTACTATCGACAGTAACGTCTAACTTTACGCCGTGTGCGTCTTCAAATTGCCAATTTTCCATCTCTGTGTGGAGTTTGTATGTGTGTGGGTTTTCTACGGCTTCCTCCCAAATTCCAACAATACGCATGTTAGGTTCATTGTTGACTCTAAATTATGAATGTAGGTGTGAATTGTACAATAAGCAATTGAAATTGAAAAAGACAGCAAAACCTTAACAGAAAAAATAAGTTAAAGGTGACCTTTTATGTAAAACCAACTTTTCCTACCCATTAATACCTATTTTTGTGTATTTGGTATCTGCATATGTCCGGAAATTTGAAATCAAATCATGGAGGCATTGTGGGGATATTTATAAAACAATCTTGCCTTCCTTTATACTTCCTCCAAACGTGCCGTTTGGAATATGCCCCATTTGTAACGTTTTTCCCATTGGTGACGTTAGCGTCAATCTCTATGTATGGTAAAGTTTTACCCAAAGAGTTTTGCGCGAGTCCGCCATTGTAGTCCGACGTACTCATAAGTTCATTATTTTCCTCTATCCTCTTGTTGTGGGGCAGAGTGGCACGTACATGCACATGCATTCTCCACTGTTGCCATTTCTAATGCAAAGTCGCATATAGTTCTAACTTATATCTGTCAGTAGACTGCATATGGAAGCACTAAAAACTACACAATGGCAGACGGGGAGAAGATGCAGTCAAAGTGGAGGCATGTAAATAAGAACGCCCACATAGGACCGCCTACAAAATGGCGCATTCTGAAGAGAGTCAGAAAGCAGCTTGCAAACGGTCTGTAAAACACAATCTATTCGGGATGTAACGGTAATATAAATACCGCGGTATTTTGGAACGACAAGGTGGGGGCCACTTTCGTTTTGAGCGTTTCCAAGGTGACACAAATACAGCCGGTCTCGTCGCACCGCATGGCGGGAAATCACACAAAAAAATGTTCAACGCAGGTAATACGAGTAAACTTAAGTTACTTAATACATCCTCAATCCATCAATCTATTTTTCTATTGCTTGTCTCTCTAGATGTTGCGGGGGGGGTTAGGGTTAGGGTGGGGGCTGCACTCGGGCCGAAGGCAGGGCTGGACAAGTCGTCTCCTCATAAACAGTCACACAGAAAATATATTTGAAGGCAGCGAAGCCAAACAGTAGTTTGTGGGGTATTTACATGATTCAAAGTTGTATAGTAAGTTTACTTTTCTGAGAAACAACATTTTCCATTGTAGAGGACACTACTTCTCATAATGTAAAAGTTTAAACTGTAAATTGTACAGTAAACTGTACATTATTGTTTTATACTTGTTACACTAAATGTTTACATTGTCATCTGTAAGTTGTAATTTTAACTATTTGTTTGAAACAGTAGATGTTCCTGCACAAATATTTGCACTTAGAAGTATCTGTTTAAAGTAAAAAATATAATTAGAACATTTTAGCATTATGATTGTGTTCAATTAAGTAAGCGTGTTTTCCTATAAATTCCTGCCACTTCATTTTACACACTATTGCATTTTTACCAAGCTTTTCTTTTTTGGACATATACCACAACAATATCCTTAATACCGTGATATCGTAGCATGAGACTTAATACCGTTACATCCCTATAGTCTATACAAACTTTTTACATGTTATGTAAACAACAAGGAAGTGTTTTAAATGTAGGAAAAAAAAAAATTATCCCATGAGGTGGCGACTTGTCCAGGGTGTACCCCGCCTCTCGCTCATGTGCAGCTGAGATAGGCTTCAGCACCCCCCACGACCACCAAAAGGGACAAGCTGTAGAAAATGGATGGATGGATAGTAATAACACAGATTTGTTTTTAAATATATTTATATATTTTTTCTGGCCTCCTACCGGTCGGACGTGCCCGAAACACCTTCCTAGGGAGGCGTTTCGGGCACGTCCGACCGGTAGGAGGCCACGGGGAAGACCCAGGACACACTGGGAAGACTATCTCTCCCGGCTGGCCTGGGAACGCCTCGGGATCCCCCGGGAGGAGCTGGACGAAGTGGCTGGGGAGAGGGAAGTCTGGGCTTCCCTGCTTAAGCTGCTGCCCCCGCGACCCGACCTCGGATAAGCGGAAGAAGATGGATGGATAGATGGATGGATATATATTTTTTTCAGCCTTTTTAAAGAAAATATATGCATCATCGACAGTTACACATCTTATATGATGAAGTCATATTGGCCACACCCCCACCACCACACCACAATCTGGGGGAAACCCTGTAATGCATTTCAATTCACATCTGACCCTAGATACTGCTCTTAATTAAAACCATGTTTTACCAATGCAGGTGTTAAACATTCGCTTTTAGCACACAAGTATGGTAGCGTACCATCACCAACTTGGCCCAATCATAAGCAGTGTCCCTAAGGAACACTCAGCTTTCAATTACCTCCAATAACAGCACTTATCAGAGCACTGAGCTTTCCCTGGAGGCATAGGGCTTGATGTCCACACTCAGCGGCCCGCGACAGAGATATTCATCACGAGGAGAAGTAACAGCTGGGCCTAAGGAAGAGGCACGTGTTAAACCCCAATGGAATAGACCAGGCCAGCGTCACACAGCCATTGTTAGAGGTGCAGGTGGGAGTTGGACAATGAGGGGGTTTAAGGAGTGTGTCACACTATCCCATTACATCCATGCTGATGTATTAACATGAGACCATGATGTGTGTCGAGGAAAAAAATCAACCGTGGCTCAGCTGCTATCCATAGCAGAAGGGAATAATTTTTTTGTGTTATTAAAGTCTGGCTCAAGTTGCTTTTCTGACTGAAGGCAACTGGGTGAGTTTTTACAGCTTGATAGTACCGTACCCATTACCCAGATTTCCCTTTAATGGGCCACATGTTCATGGGGGAGGGGCAGTAAATACCATCCCCTAACCCTCGCTTTCTGTGCCTCGACAGAGACTTCTCGTTTACGCATCCTAAGGAAGATCGCAAGCATGATGAAAAAGTAGCTTAGATTTACAAGACCTCCCCTGACAGCCAGGAAAAGGAGAAAATTAAACCACAGAGCATTAAAAAGGTCCCCGCATTACAGGGCAGCTCTGACCCCAATAATAACCATCATTGTGGTTCATCAAGCACCAATACGTGACAGGATTGCAAATCCTGTAGTCCATCTATGACAGCTAACATCTTTATACAAAGGAGATTACATCCTCTTCTGGATTCAGTGGAAGTCAGTGGGATAGACACGTTGGTTGTTATGTTATAAGGTCTTGGTTAAAAAGATGAAGAACACATTCTTTTAAAAGATCAACTCACGTGAACTATGGCTGGGAAGCTCAGAGTGCCTCTACAAAATGCTATATGTAGCTCAGTATCATGACAATATAATATTTTTATTCATATTTTATCATTTACTCTTGACCCTTGAGTCAACTTATTTAAAAAACTCACACTATGCCTCCTTAACGGAAAAAACGGACAAGCTTAAAAACGTATAGTAACTATTTTTTTTACTTTCAACGCTTTGCATTCTTCAACAGTTTCAGACCTTTTAATAAATATAAATGTTGTTATAAATGTGTAACTTCTTTAATGTTTTAAGGTTTTTTATGTAAAAAAACAAAACAAAACTATTTCACAGCTGTATATACATACACATGTATAAATAGACATATACATACTTATATGCCCATTTATACACACAAATATATACATATACATGTATACCATACTTGCCAACCCTCCCGGATTTTCCGGGAGACTCCCGAAATTCAGCGCCTCTCCCGAAAACCTCTCGGGACAAATTTTCTCCCGAAAATCTCCCGAAATTCAGGCGGAGCTGGAGGCCACGCCTCCTCCAGCTCCATGCGGACCTGAGTCCGCTTTCCCACAATATAAAGAACGTCTACAGTAAAGCAGTCCGTCTGCCGTAAACAGCAATGTTGTGACACTCTTAAACAGGACAATATGCCATCTAGTGCATTTGATGAAAGCACTTTTGTGCGTGCCACACAGCAATGCATCATCAGAGAGGGTGTTCAGCATGGTTAGAAACATAGTGACAGAGAATAGAACAAGGATGGACAATTCAACCCTTAACTCAACAATGAGTGTTATGTGTGTGCAGTGTTTCCCACAGGACAGGCATCTATTTGTGGTGGTGTTGTCGGGGGGCGAGGGGTGACGGCGGCAGCGGCGATGACCAAGAAGAACGCGGAGTTGGAATATAAGTACAACACTTTATGTACATATTTAGCTCATTAAAATTACCGACAGGAAGGCGAGAAACACTTTATTTCAACAGACTCTGGCGCCGTACCTGTCGTCAAAACTCCATAGACCGACTGCACAGTTGCGCTAACAAAATAAGAGTCTCAGAAAGCTGGCGTGCACAAGCTAGCAAGCTATGGAGTTTGCCGACAATGTATTTCTTGTAAAGTGTATACAAAGGAGTACAGAAGCTGGACAAATAAGATGCCAAAAACCAACCACTTTCATGTGGTATTGGACAGAAAGGAGGACTTTTTTTCTCCTCCATTCGAAAATGCAGACGTTATCAGCACCACTGTCTGATTCCTATCAATGCAAGTCATCACAATCAGGTAATACACCAACTTATATTCTTGTCTTCATGAAAGAAAGGAATCTATATGTGTTAAACATGCTTGTATTATTTTTAAACACCTTTAACTTGTTAACAATATTAACTATATGTGTTAAACATGCTTGTATTATCTTTAAACACCTTTAACTTGTTAACAATATTAACTATATGTGTTAAACATGCTTGTATTGTCATTAAACACCTTTAACTTGTTAACAATATTAACTATATGTATTAAACATACTTGTATTATCATTAAACACCTTTAATTTATTAACAATATGTGTTAAACATGCTTGTATTATCTTTAAACACCTTTAACTTGTTAACAATATTAACTATATGTATTAAACATACTTGTATTATCATTAAACACCTTTAATTTGTTAACAATATTAACTATATGTGTTAAACATGCTTGCATTATCATTAAACACCTTTAACTTGTTAACAAAAACATATATTTCATAAATAAGTAAATATAAATTATATATATGAATGAGGTAGATCCCCACGACTTGATCAATTGAAAAGTAGCTCGCCTGCAGAAAAAGTGTGAGCACCCCTGAGTTACACCCATCGGAACAGGTCAGCCACCTGTTTAAAGCCCGATCACAGTTGAAATCTTGAAATGAAGGGCCTTTAATGGCCAAAACATTAACCTGGACAACATTTTAATAGCTGGTTGGCTCAGATTTTATTCTTTTCATTGCATTCACATGCTGCAGTGGACAATTTAGCTTCATTATTAATGCAGTATCTGAAGCACCCTCTCCACGTGTGTTTATTGACAACAGGGTTATAACCTGGACACGTTAGCTCGTCGGTATGGTAACACGTGACGTGACAACAGCGGTGGTGTTAATGAAGCAGTGTCAGGCTGCTCACCGTGAGTGAAACGCTCCGTGAAATCGCGGATTAACGTTAAATATATGACGAGCCGCGAGCGATGCAGCTATAACTTATCTACCTACAACCTATATTACCCTCGTATTTTGATCCCGTCGGTCCGTTCTTTTACTCCGCCGTCTTCTTCTTCTGGCCCACCAGGTGAATTAAGTGCTATTGGCGGAGTTACAATGCATAGTAGGCTACCGCCACCTACTGCACCGGAGTTGTAACTACAAGGTACATTCACAGACAGAGTCCCATTGCTTTTATGAGCGGTCGAGCGATTCAAAAGCCGAAAAATCCATTTGTGGCGGACGTAATTCTTTCGTGGCGGGCCGCCACAAATAAATGAATGTGTGGGAAACACTGGTGTGTATATGTGTAAATAAATGAACACTGAAATTCAAGTATTTCTTTTATTTATACGTAATATATATATATATATATATATATATATATATATATATATATGTATGTGTGGGGAAAAAAAATCACAAGACTATTTCATCTCTACAGGCCTGTTTCATGAGGGGGGGTACCCTCAATCATCAGTGACGTGCGGTGAGGTTGATGGCTGGTGAGGCACTGACTTCATCACAGTCAGATTTACAAACATATGAACCCTAAAGAGTATCTTATTCACCATTTGATTGGCAGCAGTTAACGGGTTATGTTTAAAAGCTCATACCAGCATTCTTCCCTGCTTGGCACTCAGCATCAACGGTTGGAAGTCACTGCTGCTGCCCACTGCTCCCCTCACCTCCCAGGGGGTGATTAAGGGATGGGTCAAATGCAGAGGACAAATTTCACCACACTTAGTGTGTGTGTGACAATCATTGGTACTTTAACTTAACTTTTAACTTTACACATACAAACTGTAGCACACAAAAAAGCACATTTAATAAAAAAAAACGTTATTATGGTCTTACCTTTACTTATAAGTGCGGGAACAGTGGTGTTGGTGTTGGAGGAGTTGTGAATGAATGAAATATGAAATCCGTGCTGCAGTCTGCAGGTGTACCTAATGTTGTGTCCCCGCAGTCGTTCACGCTCCTCCGGCGCGAGCAATGTTGTTTTTGCACTTTTTGGCTTCTTGTTAAGTGACTTTTTTTGGGTGGATACGGTCTTGCACGTGGAGGGTTTGGGTGTGGGCTTTGGTTGGTGTGGCGCTCGCGTCGGGGGGTGCAGTCTGCGGCGGAGGTGCAATAACCGGCACCAGGAGGCGGGGTTACGTGAGCCTCACACAGTGCGTCTTCGCAGCAGTTTTATGATTGCTCAGCACAAGAAATACGTTACACACATACAGTTGTTGACAAAATACACTGTACATTATATACCTCATCTAACTAAACTATGGAAATGTATAATATAGTTCAAATAGCAATACGGTCTCACTGCACAGCAGGCCAACAGTTAGCCGAGTCCGTCCATGTTGAGGCACTGAGTGACGTGCCTCGACTGGCTGCTGTTCACCGCACCGTCTCTTCTCAGTATTTGAACGGCAAATGTGAAAATTCAGCGATTTTGAATAAAAATAATCAAAAAACTGGTGAAGTTAAATGGAAAATAACTTTATAGTATAATCACTGGATACATATAACAATTTAATTAATATTTTTTCTTTTTACATTTTTTTTCTTTCCAGTGACTGCACGTCACTGATATATATATATATATATCCATCCATCCATTTTCTACCGCTTATTCCCTTCGGGGTTGCGGGGATATATATATATATATATATATATATATATATATATATATATATATATATATATATATATGTATGAAATACTTGACTTGGTGAATTCTAGCTGTAAATATACTCCTCCCCTCTTAACCACGCCCCCGCCCCAACCACGCCCCCCGCACCCACCTCCCACCCCCCACCTCCCGAAATTGGAGGTCTCAAGGTTGGCAAGTATGATGTATACGTACACATACATGTACATATACATGTATACGTACACATACATGTACGTACACATACATATACACATACATATACACATAGAGTGCCCTCCAAAAGTATTTGAACAGTGAGTCCAATTAGTTTATTTGTGTTGTAGACTGAAAACATTTGGGTTTAACAACAAAATATGAATATGGGACAAGAGATCAGCATTTCAGCTTTTATTTCCAGGTATTTACAACTGGTACTGATACACAACTTATAAGATAGCACCTTTTGTTTGAACCTACCCATTTTTCATGAGAGCAAAAGTATTGGAACATGTGACTGACAGGTGTGTTTTGTTGCCCAGGTGTCTCCCAATTACATTGATTATTCAAATAATAAATAGCACTGAATGTCTGAGCTCAGTTTCAGATTGGGTAGGATAGGTTTTGCCTTTGCAGACGGCATTTAGAGGTAGAGCCAACATGAAAACCAGGGAGCTGTCCATGGGTGAAAAAGAAGCAATTGTGAATCTGAGAGAAGATGGACAATCAATCAGAGCCATTGCACAAACATTGGCCATAGCCAGTACAACCATTTGGAATGTCCTGAAAAAGAAAGAAACCACTGGTGTACTAAGCAACAGACGTCGAACAGGTAGACCAAGGAAAACATCAGCAGTTGAAGACAGAAACATTGTGAGAGCTATAAAGAAAGACCCTAAAAGAACTGTTAGTGACATCATCAACAACCTCCACAGGGCAGGAGTGAAGGTATCACAATCTACTGTTCGCAGAAAACTTCATGAACAGAAGTACAGAGGCTACACCAGAAGATGCAAACCACTCATTAGCAAAAATAATGGGAAGGCCAAACTGAAATTTGCCAAAAGGCAAAGAGATGAGCCTAAAAAATTCTGGGAAAAAGTTTTATGTACTGATGAGACAAAGATTAACTTTGTCCAAAGTGATGGAAAGGCGAAAGTTTGGAGAAAGAAAGGATCTGCTCATGATCCCAAACATACAAGCTCATCTGTGAAACACGGCGGAGGTAATGTCATGGCTTGGGCTTGCATGGCTTCTTCTGGGATGGGCTCTTTCATCTTCATTGAAGCAGAAAAATGAATTCAGAAATCTACAGAAACATTTTGTCTGCTCATTTAAAGAAAGATGCAACCAAACTGATTGGGAGATCCTTCATCGTGCAGCAAGATAACGACCCAAAACACACTGCCAAAACAACAAAGGAGTTCATCAGGGACAAGAAGTGGAAGGTTTTAGACTGGCCAAGTCAGTCTCCAGACTTACAGTTGTGGTCAAAAGTTTACATACACTTGTATAGAACACAATGTCATGGCTGTCTTGAGTTTCCAATAATTTCTACAACTGTTAGTTTTTTGTGATAGAGTGATTGGGGCACATACTTGTTAGTCACAAAAAATATTCATGAAGTTTATGAATGTATTATGGGCCTACTGAAAATGTGACCAAATCTCCTGGGTCAAAAGTATACATACAGCAATGTTAATATTTGGTTACATGTCCCTTGGCACCCATTTTGTCAAGAGGAGTGGTCAAAAATTCAACCAGAAGCTTGCCAGAAGCTTGTGGATGGCTACCAAAAGCGCCTTATTGCAGTGAAACTTGCCAAGGGACATGTAACCAAATATTAACATTGTTGTATGTATACTTTTGACCCAGCAGATTTGGTCACATTTTCAGTAGGCCCATAATAAATTCATAAAAGAACCAAACTTCATGAATGTAGAAATTATTGGAAACTCAAGACAGCCATGACATTATGTTCTTTAAAAGTGTATGTAAACTTTTGACAACGACTGTAAACCCAAACATGCATTTTACCTGCTGAAGAGGAGACTGAAGGGAGTAACCCCCCAAAACAAACAACAACTGAAAGAGGCTGCGGTGAAAGCCTGGAAAAGCATAAAAAAGAAGAAGAATGCACACGTTTGGTGATGTCAATGGGTCACAGGCTTGATGCAGTTTTTGAAAGCAAAGGATTTGCAACTAAATATTAAGTCTTATTCACTTTAATCTATTTTAAGTTTATATGTTCCAATACTTTTGCTCACCTAAAAATGTTGTGTTCCATTACAAAAAAAATGCTATCTTCTAAATTGTGTATCAGATCCAGATGTAAATACCTGGAAATAAAAGCTGAAATGTTGATCTCTTGTCTCATATTTATCTTTTGATGTCAAACCCAAATATTTTCAGTCTACAACAAAAATAAACAAATTGACCTCACTGTTCCAATACTTTTGGAGGGCACTGTATATACGTATACATAAATATACACATATATACGTATACATAAATATACACACATATAGGTATACATAAATATACACACATATACATATGCATACATATATACGTATACATACATATATACGTATACATACTAGGGCTGAGCGATATGGCCTTTTATTAATATCTCAATATTTTTAGGCCATGTCACGATACAAGATTCAAGATTCAAGATTCAAGATGCTTTATTATTGTCCATTCTTTAACATAAGAACTGAAATTTCATTTTCGGCACAGTCCCACTAAGAGCAGACATACGTTACAGGGAGACAAGACGGGACCGCCAACGGATCAGCCACTTACGGTGTTCCTTAAAAAAGGTGATAAAAAGGGGGGGAAGAGTAAAAACTATCAGTCTAAGGCTGGACCCTCGGGAGGGGGTCCAGACTGAGTCCAAGGGAAAAAACCTCATTTAGCATAGCACACATAAACATGTTACATATAATCACAACAACTCGCAACAGAGGGGGGGAGGTCGGCCTGCTGCTATAAAGCACTACTAGCCGTCCATAACCCCGAAGAGGAATTAAGCGGTGGTGGTGAGGGGCGTTGGATGGGCAGTGTGTTTGTATATATGCCCATTGTCTTTGGGTGAAGTGAAGTAATGTTCATAAGCCCAGAGTCGTTCTGCATGCAATGCAAGCAAAGATCGATTCCCAGGTGTCGATATATATGTTGATATTTTGCCTTAGCCTTGAATTAACACTTGATGCATATAATCACACCAGTATGATGATTCTGTGTCTACATTAAAACATTCTTGTTCATACTGCATTATCCATCCATCCATTTTCTACCGCTTGTCCCGTTCGGGGTCGCGGGGTGCTGGAGCCTATCTCATTAATATATGCTAATTTTAAACTTTCATGCAGAGAGGGAAATCACAACTAAGTCAATTCACCAAAACTGTATTTATGAAACAGTTATTAAGCAGTGGCACAAACATTCATGTAATATCAAAACAGAAAGTGCAAGATTGTCAGACATTTTAAAACAAGCTATTAGTGCACTTTTGTGCATGTCACTAAGATGACATATCAAAACAACACTAAATGAAAGTGCACTTTTTGCACAGAATGCCACTACAATATTTTAAAACAAATATGAAGTGACTTTTGTGCATGATGTCACACAAGATATTTAAAAAACTGTAAAATAAAAATTAGCTGCATAATAGGAAATCAAATAGTTGTCACACCTGGGTGAAGTCTTGTCTGTTTCGTCTGGTTTCATGTGGTCTTGTCATTTCCTGTTTTATTTTGAAAGGTTAACTCTCCCTCTCGTTTCAGGTCACTTGCCCTTCCTCCCGTTTCACTGGTCTGAGGTCTCTCCTGATTGCCTGATTGTGCCCACCTGTGTCACCCTCCCTCATGTGTATAAATGTCTCTTCCTTGTCTTGTGCCAGAGTATATTGTCGCGTTGCGTACCTCCAGCCTTCGTCCACAGTCTCGAACCAAGTTGCTAAGTATTGCCTCGCCTTATTTATTGATTTCTTTGTTTCCTCTGAGAAAGAGTGATTTTCGTTTGCTAAAGTTTTTGGTCAAGTTTTTTTGTGTTATTTCATAGTGCCTTGCCTTCCTTTTTTCCTCCTCTTGGAGCGCTTTAGTTTGTAGTTATCTCAGCTCTTTATAGCGTACTTTCTGTTTGTAGTTTCTTGTCTCCTCTGCATGATTTATTTACCTTTTTGTAGCTAATCATATGTTTGTTTTTTTTTGTTATTAGATTCGTGTGTAATTTTGCTATTGCCTTTTTCCTCCCTATGGAGTGATTTTCCGTTTATGGCCTTATGCCTACCGTATATGTCTTTTGTTACTCTATTGTATCAAAGCTAGATTCTGTAGCCGCTTTGTTTTAATCACTTTGTTCAAAGAGATTTCAAAGAAAACTGTTTAAATAAAGCCTGTGTGAATTGTCCCCCTTCTGCACCTGAGTCCTCATTCTCGCCAAGGCATAACAGTATACTCTGGCCAGTATGGACTCAGCAGAGGCTAAACAACTGACGGAAATCCTGCGCGCCCACGAATCACGGCTCGCCCGACAGGAGGATTTTCAGACGGCGATGGCAGCGAACATGGGTCACCTTTCCTCCCAGCTGCAAGGACTACTCGGGCAGTTTGCTCGACCAGATCCGGCGTCTCAGCCCCCCACGCCTACCACCGCTCCCACCCTGTCGTCACCTCCTACCGGAGCCGGATGCAAGCTGGCCCCTCCGGCGCCATACGCTGGCGCCCCCGGTTTGTGCAAAACCTTTTGGATTGACTGTGCTATTCACTATGAACTGATGCCCCATGCATTTCCCACTGACCGCTCCAAGATTGCTTTCATGATTTCCCATCTTACGAATAGAGCCAAGGCGTGGGCTTCTGCCGAATGGGGGGGCGGAACTCGTCACTCTGCCACTCATTTACAGACTTTCAAGCTGCTCTAACAAGAACTTTTGACCCGGTGTCCTCCAGCAGAGAAAAGGCACAAGAGCTAAGCAGCTTAAAGCAGGGCACCGGCTCCGTGTGCGACTACGCCATCCGCTTCCGCACGCTTGCAGCTGAAAGTGGGTGGGACCACATGGCGCTCTATGATGTTTTTCTTAAGGGGCTCGGAGCTTCCATACAGGACCTCCTCATTCCCCTGGACCTACCCGATAACCTAGATGCCCTCATCGCGCTCGCTATCAGGACGGACAACCTACTAGCCCAGCTCAAACGACAGCGAGGTGGAGGATCGGAACCTGCAGAGAGAACCACCCATCCTTTCGCACCTAGCTGGTCAACGACTCGGCGCCCACCTCCGGAGCAACTTCCTCACCTACGCACAAATCGGGAGGTGGAACCCATGCAGCTGGGGAGAGCCCGACTGACCCCAGAGGAGCGACGCAAGCGGCTGATGGAGGGAAGATGTTTTTACTGTGGAGAGGGCGGCCATCTTGTCGTTTCGAGTCCAACCAAGGGATCCCAGGCGGTGAGTCACGTTCCGGCTGTTCCTCAGATGCCACGTATTCTTACCAAGATCACGATAACCCATCACACGACCACAATTGTAGAGGCGCTAATAGACTCTGGGGCAGATGAGAGTCTGATGGCCTGGGGTTTAGCTAGGAGACTAGGACTCAAGTCAGAACCACTAGCTAAACCCATTAGGGCCAAGTCTCTAAATGGTAAGGAGCTTTTCACCATCACACACACATCAGTGAACCTTTCCAAATGAACATAGA
This sequence comes from Nerophis lumbriciformis, assembly GCF_033978685.3. Taxonomy (NCBI): domain Eukaryota; kingdom Metazoa; phylum Chordata; class Actinopteri; order Syngnathiformes; family Syngnathidae; genus Nerophis; species Nerophis lumbriciformis. The sequence continues at coordinate 41,641,177 of NC_084555.2, forward strand.
CGGCCATCAGGAACAAATTTGTCCATTCCTGATTATTTCACCCTCTCATTCGCTAATCTTGGGGTATCCATGGCTGTACCAGCATAACCCTCGTGTTGACTAGAAAACAGGGAAGATCAGTGTATGGGGAAGGGAATGTACCCAGAAATGTAGTATTTCTACTGTCCAAAAGAAAAATGTCAAGGAAATTAATCTTTTTTCTGCCAATCCTGCCACAGACTCAGAATTTCCGGACCTGAATTCTGTTCCCTCCTGTTACCACCACCTACGACAAGTCTTCAGCAAGACTAAGGCTCTGTCACTTCCACCCCACCGTTCCTACGACTGTGCCATTGATTTACTGCCCGGGGCCACTATTCCCAAGGGTCGCCTGTACTCTGTCTCTGGTCCAGAAAAGGCAGCCTTGACTGATTACATCTCTGCATTACTGAAAGCTGGCTTGATCCGCACGTCGTCATCGCCAGCAGGAGCAGGGTTCTTCTTTGTGAAAAAGAAAGACGGGTCGTTAAGAACCTGCATTGATTACAGCCCACTCAATGACATTACCATCAAGAACCGTTACCCTCTCCCCCTCATGTCTTCTGTCTTCGACCAACTCCAACAGGCCAAAATATTCACCAAACTGGATCTACGCAACGCTTACCATCTGGTCCGAATTAGAGAGGGAGATGAGTGGAAGACTGGATTCAACACACCCAGCGGCCACTATGAATACAGGGTCATGCCCTTCGGACTCACCAATGCTCCCGCCGTGTTCCAAGCAATGATCAATGACGTTCTAAGAGACTTCCTGGACCATTTTGTGTACGTCTACCTTGACGATATATCGATTTATTCTCCTGACAGTGACACTCACCAAGTCCACGTAACTCAGGTTTTAAAGAGACTCTTGGACAATGACTTGTATGTTAAAGCTGAAAAGAGTGTTTTCCTTCCTGGGCTTCATTGTAGCTCCTGGAAGAGTGCAGATGGATCCGGCTAAAGTTGGCGCTGTGGCTGATTGGCCTACACCTGACAACCGTAAGAAGGTTCAGCAATTCTTGGGTTTTGCTAACTTTTACAGGCGGTTTGTCAGAAGCTTCAGCGCAATAGCTGCTCCTCTCCATGCTCTTACCTCTCCCCAGGTGCGGTTCCACTGGTCTCCAAAGGCAGAGAGGGCCTTCCAGACACTCAAACACCGCTTCACCTCAGCGCCCATCCTCACCATTCTGGACCCGCAGCGCCAGTTCGTCGTGGAAGTGGACGCTTCTAATGAAGGAGTAGGAGCGGTCCTGTCTCAACGTTCTCAACAGGACGGCAAGATGCATCCCTGTGCCTTTCTGTCGCGGCGGCTGTCCAAAGCTGAAAGAAACTATGATGTTGGCAATCGTGAGTTGCTGGCGATGAAGCTCGCCTTGGAGGAATGGAGGCATTGGCTTGAGGGGGCCGATCACCCATTCATCGTCTGGACTGATCACAAGAATCTGGAATACATCAAGAAGGCTAAGAGACTCAACTCTCCCGGCGGTTCTGGTGGCCAGCCATGGAGACGGAGGTCCGGGAGTACGTAGAGGCGTGTTCGGTCTGTGCCAGGAACAAGACATTTTCCAGGTCTCGCATGGGACTTCTCCACCCGCTCCTCATCCCCTCCAGACCATGGTCAGATATCGCAATGGACTTCGTTACAGGGCTCCCGGTCTCACAAGGTAACACCACCGTCCTCACTGTGGTCGACAGATTCTCCAAGATGGTCAGATTCATCGCTTTGCCTAAATTACCATCCGCCAAGGAGATGGCGGAGATTATAATGTGTTCAGAGTTCATGGATTCCCCAAAGACATTGTTTCAGACCGGGGGCCCCAATTTGTATCACGGTTCTGGAGGGAGTTCTGCCGACTAATTGGAGCCAAGGCCAGCCTAACATCTGGATATTATCCGGAAGCCAATGGCCAGACCGAACGACTAAACCAGCAGCTGGAAACCGGCCTTCGGTGCTTGGTCTGCCAGAACCCCTCCACATAGAGCAAGCACCTGGTCTGGGTAAAGTATGCGCACAATTCATTGCCTACATCAGCCACCGGCCTCTCTCCCTTTCATTGTGCCTTAGGGTACCAGCCCCCTCTCTTTCCCGAGAATGAGTAGGAAGTCACGGTCCCCTCCGCCCATGCCATGGTCAAACGTTGTCGCCGTATTTGGGCATCCGCCCGCCAGGTATTGAACAAACAAGGAGATCGGATGAAGCGGGCGGAAGACCGTAAAAGACGGCCTGCGCCCGCCACCAGCCTGGTCAGAAAGTCCGGCTATCAGCCAAGGACCTACGCCTCAAGGTTACATCAAAGAAACTGGCACCACGTTTTGTAGGCCCATTCCCAATCAATAAACTCGTCGGACCTGCAGCGGTGCGGCTTCGTCTTCCCCGATCCCTCCGCGTCCATCCCACCTTCCACGTAGGTCAGTTCTGTCACACCTGGGTGAAGTCTTGTCTGGGTTTCGTCTGGTTTCATGTTGTCTTGTCATTTACTGTTTTATTTCGAAAGGTTAACTCTCCCTCTCGTTTCAGGTCACTTGCCCTTCCTCCCGTTTCACTGGTCTGATGTCTCTCCTGATTGCCTGATTGTGCCCACCTGTGTCACCCTCCCTCATGTGTATAAATGTCTCTTCCTTGTCTTGTGCCAGAGTATATTGTCTCGTCGCGTACCTCCAGCCTTCGTCCACAGTCTCGAACCAAGTTGCTAAGTATTGCCTCGCCTTATTTATTGATTTCTTTGTTTCCTCTGAGAAAGAGTGATTTTCGTTTGCTAAAGTTTTTGGTCAAGTTTTTTTGTGTGTTATTTCATAGTGCCTTGCCTTCCTTTTTTCCTCCTCTTGGAGCGCTTTACTTTGTAGTTATCTCAGCTCTTTATAGCGTACTTTCTGTTTATAGTTTCTTGTCTCCTCTGCATGATTTATTTACCTTTTTGTAGCTAATCATAGATTGTTGTTTTTTTTATTAGATTCGTGTGTAATTTTGCTATTGCCTTTTTCCTCCCTATGGAGTGATTTTCTGTTTATGGCCTTATGCCTATATGTCTTTTGTTACTCTATTGTATCAAAGCTAGATTCTGTAGCCACTTTGTTTTAATCACTCTGTTCAAAGAGATTTAAAAGAAAACTGTTTAAATAAAGCCTGTGTCAATTGTCCCCCTTCTGCACCTGAGTCCTCATTCTCGCCAAAACATAACAATAGTGGATGTCCTTCGCTATGTGGTAGGTTACTGCGGACATTATCTCCTTCCGTTGTTGACTATTTTTTGTTGATGTGGAAATGAAAGACGCCAGGCTCAATTGGGTCTGTGCTGGTTGCTTGGGCATTTTGTTGGGTGTGGCACCAGCCGGAGAAGTTGACATGCGGAGTTTCAAGCACTCTTCAATCTGTAGCGCAGGGGTGGGCAATTAATTTTTACCGGGGGCCACATGAGCAACCCGAGCACTGCTGGAGGGCCACACCAACAATATTTCAATTAAATTTTGCTCAAATTATTTTTGATATACCGTAAGATAAATAATAACAATAATAATATTTTCATTTAACCTAACTTATCTTTATACAAAAACAGATAGCTTTTGATGGTTTTATTTTTAACACTTTCTTACACAACACTTCCTGATGTATAATACAATGCAAAAATTTTAATTTCTGTCACTTTATCCTGCATCCTCTTTGTTGTGAATGTAGCACACCTGTAAGGTGATTGGCGAAGAAGGAGGAAGCTTTGCTGTTGCGGAAATGAGGAGTGAGGAGACTGCGTGTGGAAAGAACGAGATAAGTTGAGCTGTCTTAGTGTAGGTTGCTCAATAAAAGTTTAAAAAGAGCGTCAGACTTGGTGTGCACTTCTTCTGGACGCTACAATTGGTGTCAGAAGTGGGATGAAATGCCTCCCAGTTTGCCTTGCCATCAAACCTGGGAGTCTTCATTGAGAGCGGAATTCCCCCATGCCAAGCAGCGTGCGTTGCACCTGTAGACGCTGCCTCTCTCCTTCCTCCCTCTCTCTCTCTCTTTGCGACAAGCTCCTCACGTCCGGGATTCACACAGACATCTGCAGTCGCTGCCGGCACCTTAAGTCCCCACTTAATGTTCTTCCCCTCCCGTTCCATCTTGACAAAGTCACCAGGAAACATCGTGGCACGTACCTCCCGATGACGTAGCAGGTTGAGCACACAAGCAGCGCAGTATGCGCAAAGTTTTACTTCTGACACCAATTGCAGCGTCCAGAAGAAGTGCACACCAAGTCTGACGCTCGTTTTAAACTTTTATTGAGCAACCAATACTAACAGAGCTAAACTTATCTCGTTCCTTTCACACGCACGTCTATCCTCACTTCTCATTTCCGCAACTCAAGGACACAACATCAACTTCAGCAGGTCGTTACACTATATTGTAGCGGCTGGCAACGAGGTGTTAGCCAATGGCTTTGGCTGGGGGGCGGGACTTTCGGGGAAGTGAGGGAAGTGACGTTGTTGATAGGAAGGGTTGGTTCAAGTTTTGCCGGGAAAGAGGAGAGACGCACATTGGAGCTGTTGTGTGGTTAAATGGCAACTTGTACAATAAAGACAAGACAAACGAAGAAGTCTATGAGCCTACATTCCCGAGATTATCACACTGGTGTCAGAAGTAAAACCCGGCAATTTTCGAAAGAGACTTTATAGCGGTAAGGACACGCTGCGTACTGCGCATTAGCCAGTTAGCTACAGTTTGTGAGTTAGCTAGGACCGCAAGCCGTTTAGCATGTTTAGCTTCGGTGAGCATAAGTTTAAAGTTGAGCGGGATGACGCTGTTTTGGAGCGGGTGACCGTCGAACAGCCGCGCTCCTCCTCGCACACGAGCGGCTCGTCGGCCCGTGAGGACGTAAAGATATCGCTGCTGCTGCCGCCGCCCACAGCTTCCCCGCACGGCGCGTGCCCCCCACCGTCTGCTGCCTCAGTGAAGACGCCAAAATTTGCCGGTAGATCATATTGGGAGGCGTTCCACGCTCAATTTGAACTGTTAGCGGACGCTAGAAGGTGGGAAGCAAGGGACAAAGCATTGCAATTGGCTTTGTGTCTGGAGGGAGAGGCTCTTTCATGCCTCCTGCTGCTGGATCCTGAACAGCAGCGGTGCTACGCAGCCCTGGTGGGGGCACTCAAGAGGAGGTTTGGGAGATGGTTGCAGCCAGCGCTTTTAAAAACTGAACTGAGAGGGAGGTGCAGAAAGTCTGGCGAGCCACTCCGGGGGCTCGCTAATGACATTGAGGGCCAGGTGCGCCGTGCATATGGTCACCTGCCTGCTGATGTACGGAATGAGCTTGCAACTGACCTGTTTGTTGGAGCCATTACTCCTCCTGACCTGCGCGTGCAGGTGCAGCTTCAGCACCCGAGGTCCCTGCAGGAGGCATTGGAAGCTGCCGTTGAGAGGGAGATGCTGGGGAGTGCAGCTGCAACCGGGGAAGTGGAAATGAAACCCCATCCAGTGAGGGCGGCATCGTCACACCCGTCTAGCGACGGGGCTCCGGCTTGGGCGAAATAAATTACCGAACTACTGAGGTCAGTGACTCTGCAAAGTCAACGTGGCCCGCGCCCCATGCAGGTCTGCTGTGTATTACCCGGGGATGCCAGCCCTGGGCATCCCTACCCACGGCCCCCACCCGCAGCTAGCACCCCCAGTCATAGGGGGAGGGGTGTGGATAGAGGAGTACGAGACTTGGAGAAACAGCAACAGGAGCAGCTGAAACAACTGCTGATGGAATTCCAGGGCAGCTTTGCAACGAATGAGAGTGAAGTGAGAAGAACCCACTTGGCAGAGCATGTCATAGACACTGGCTTGGCGCAGCCCATCAAGTGCTACGCATCCCCCTCGCTCGACAGAAGGTATGCGACAAGGCCGTGGATGACTTGCTGCGGGCCGACTTTATTGAGCCGTCTGAGAGCCCCGGGGCGGAACCTGTGGTCATGGTCGCGAAGAAGAAGGCTGGGGATGGGCGATTCTGTGTGGATTACAGACGGCTGAACGAAGTGACCACAAAGGACTCTTACCCCCTCCACCGTATTGATGAGTCCCTGGACCTAGTTTCCGGCTCCTCGTGGTTTACCACTCTGGACCTTAAAAGCGGATATTATCAAGTACCCCTTTCTCCTGAATCTCGCCCTAAATCCGCCTTCTGTACCGGCCGGGGTTTGTGGCAATTTAAAGTCCTCAGTTTTTGGCTCTGTAATGCCCCCGCCACTTTTGCCCGGCTTATGGACAAAGTGCTGGCTGGTATTCCCCGTCAAGAGTGCCTGGTGTACCTGGACGACATCTTAGTACATGGGCGTTCTTTTGAAGAAGCCCTGGGGTCCCTGAGGAGAGTCCTGGAGAGGATTCGAGCAGCGGGCCTTAAACTGCACCCCGAGAAATGCAGTTTCATGCAGCGGGAAGTAACCTTCTTGGGACATGAGCTGGGGGCATCGGCACCATGGGCGAGAAGGTGCGGGCTGTGAGAGACTGGCACTCCCCTCGGGACCAAGGACAGCTGAAGAGCTTCATCGGGCTTGCCTCTTACTATCGGAGGCACGTGCGGGGTTTTGCTACAATCGCCGCGCCCCTATATCGATTGCTGGAAAAAGGCAAAGACTTTGTGTGGTCCGAAGGGTGCCAGGAGGCATTCTGAGGGCTGAAACGGGCCCTGTGTGAGGCCCCGGTACTCGCCCCACCTGACCTCGCCCTACCCTTTTTACTGGACACTGATGCCAGCGGAGTGGGGGTGGGGGCTGTACTTGCACAGCCGTGGCAGGAAGGGGAGAGGGTGGTGGCATACTTCAGCCAGAAACTCACAAAGTCGGAACGGAACTACTGTGTCACCCGCCGAGAACTCCTGGTAGTGGTGCTCTCTATCAGACCCTTTAAATATTACCTGTGTGGCCTCCCCTTTGTGATTAGGACTGACCACTCTGCCCTCCAGTGGCTAATGACTTTCCGGGAGCCGGCGGGGCAGGTTGCCAGGTGGATGGAAGAGCTACAAGGATACAACTTTAAAATAGAACATCGGCCAGGTGCTCGCCACTCCAACGCGGACGCGCTCTCGCGCCGGCCGTGTGCAGCAGACGGATATCGTTACTGCGAGCGCAGGGAAGCCCGGGAACAAGAGCGGCGGGCAGAGGGCGCTGAGTGTGCGGCCGTCAGTCAGGCTGATAACGTTGTCTGCAGAGAACTACAGACTGTGACGAATGCTGATTGGAGGCACGCACAGGAGGAGGACACAGACCTTCATCCTGTCTTGCAGTGCGTAGAGGCTCGGCAGCGCCCGCCTTGGGAGGCGGTGGCACCATTCTCCAAGGCTACTAAGGGCCTGTGGGCCATGTTTGACTCACTGGGTGTCCCAAGGCGTGCTGCAGCGGGCATTTAAGGCCGTGGCCACAGGGGAAGAACAGTGGCAGGTGGTGGTGCCAAAGGGACTGCTTAAGGCAGTGCATGGGGAAGGTGGGTCTGGACATTTCAGGATCGCCAAAACACTTAAGCGGCTGCGACAGGGGTTCTATTGGGGTCGGCAGAAGAGAGATGTGGAAGACTTCTGCCGCCGCTGTGACCCCTGCATTGCCCGCAAAGGCCCCACTGGGCGCTCACAGGCACCGCTCCAACAGTTTCCAGTGGGGTGCCCCATGGACAGGGTGGGAATTGACATTACAGGGCCGTACCCACGGTCTGACAAGGAAAACCGCTATGTCCTTTCCGCCATAGACTATTTCACCAAGTGGCCAGAGGCATACGCCATTCCCAACCAGGAGGCAGAGACCATTGCTGATGCCCTGGAGGAGGGCATGATAAGTCGGTTTGGCGTCATGGCGTCTCTGCACAGTGACCGAGGCACAAACTTTGAGTCGCTCGCACAAGGCCGCGAACACCTGGGCATCCACAAAACTCGCACTACCCCATTGCACCCTCAGAGTGATGGGTTGGTGGAGCGGTTCCACCGCAACCTGGGAGACCAGCTCGCCATTGTCACCGCCCGCCACCAGCGTGACTGGGACAAACGCCTACCACTGGTGCTGATGGCGTGTCGCTCTGCTGTCCAGGAATCCACGGGGTGCACACCGGCGCTACTCATGTTAGGGGGAGAGATGCGCACACCTGCAGAGCTGGCCTTTGGCCGCCCACCTTATGCCCCGGCCTTCGCTGCAGGGCCAGAGTACGCCAGGAAATTACAGGACCGGCTGGACTGAGCCCACAGTTTTGCTCGGGAGCAGCTGCAGGAAGCTGGCGTCAAACAAAAGCGCTACTATGACGTGATGACCCGAGGGAGGGACTTCGCGCCAGGCGAGTTGGTCTGGGTCTACAACCCGATTCGGAAGAAGGGCCGCAGTCCCAAGCTGGACAGTAAATGGACAGGACCTTGTAGGATACTCCAGAAGCTGGGAGAGGTTGTTTATCGTGTCCAGCTGACCCCCCGGGGAAGGAAGGTGGCCCTCCACAGAGACAGACTTGCCCCCTACAGGGGGGGTCCCCCTTCCCCTGCCTCGGATACACAGGTGACCTCTCCCTTGCCCGCCCAGCCCTTTTTCAATTCCTCGCTTACGCCCCAGGAGGAACCAATTTCTCCACCCCTCTTGTCCCCCGCCCCCTCCAGCTCTTTCCCGAGGACTGGCACACCCGACCCTGCTGTCCCACTCCTGGGGACTGGTGTCCTTAGACTTAAGGACAATAAGGGAAGGGCGGGGGGGTTTGTGAACCTGCTTTTGTGTGATGTAAGGGTTATGTTTGTTTACACTGTTTTGTTTGCACTAATGGGTTGCTCTGATTTACATGCTGCTATGATGTTACCAAATGTTTACTTACGGGTCAGTCCTTGAGGGCGAGGACTTTTTGTAAGGGGGGGTGATGTAGCGGCTTGCTACGGGATGTTAGCCAATGGCTTTGGCTGGGGGGAGGGACTTCCGGGGAAGTGAGGGAAGTGACGTTGTTGATGGAAGGGTTGGTTCGAGTTTTGCCGGGAAAGAAAAGACACACACATTGGAGCTGTTGTGTGGTTAAATGGCAACTTGTACAATAAAAACTATGAGCCTACAATATTCTTTAAACACAGCAACCTATGTACCATAAATTAAGCACACGGCTTTACCTTTAATTTCTGTAAAGAAATACTTGGCAGTCCATGTCTTGTTGAAAACACGCCATTCGTCATCAACTTTTCTTTTTTTAGCGTCTCGGGGGTAACCGTGCATCACTTGTCGCTGTGCACCTTCACATATAGGTTACACACGGACATACGCCCATAAATAACACTTTTCAAAATAAAAGCAGCACAGTTGTATTGCACGCACGACAGATGTTTTTTTACATTTATTTTGTAATTTGTAATTGCCGCTGTTCACATTCACTCACAATTGCGCACAAGCATACGTCCACACGGAAGTAATACAAATAACGCTTTTCAAAACAAAAGCAGCACCGTTGTATTGCACACTCGAGATAGATACTTTTTAAAATGTATTTTGTAATTTCTGATTGGCCTCACGCGGACCGGACAGGGACGTACAAAGGGCCGGATGTGGCCCGCGGGCCGCAGAATGCCCAGGTCTGCTCTAGCGGGTGACTTTTCAAATGATGCTACAAATTAGTAGTGTTGCTAACGCTTTTGCCACATACTTGACATATTACGGTTGTCTGTTCAACATTTTTCCGCTTGAAGCCAAATCACCGCCAGACGATAGACTCCGTGCTGTTTTTCTTGGGAATTAATTCTTCCTCCATTTATTACCAGATTCGCATATTTCTCTCTCTCGTATTACCACGTGCACGGCTCCGCTTGCACCACCTGCCACAGCTAACGTTACCCATGCTGCTACCTCTCTGCTCGTCGAGGGCGTATGATGTTGCACGGGCGTATGATGTTGCACGCGTGACAGTATGTGACGTATGTAGTAACAAGGTGCGCTTGTTTTATCTCTCTGTGAGTAGGAGAGACCAGAAAGAGTGAGAAAAGCCTGAAGTGTAATGCCCACAGCTAAAAGCATGGGTGTCAAACTCTGGCCCGCCGTGTAATTTCACTTGGCCCGTGAGGGGCGATATCAAATTAACACTAGAGCTGGCCCGCCGATCATATACAGCGGCGGTGCCGCGGTACACCGCTAATTCTCATACTTGCCAAACCTCCCAGGAGACTCCCAAATTTCAGTGCCCCTCCCGAGAATTGTAACGACCCCTTTTCGTCCAGTCCAACGAGTGCTGGCCCAATTACATAATATGTGCGGCTTTGGCACGCACACAGAAGTGAATGCAACGCATACTTGATCTTCAGCGATACAGGTTACACTGAGGGTGTCAGTATAAAAAAACGTTAACATTGTTAGAAATATACGCCACACTGTGAATCCACACCAAACAAGAATGACAAACACATTTTGGGAGAATATCCGCACAGTAACACAACATAAACACAACAGAACATATACCCAGAACCCTTTGCAGCACTAACTCATCCGGGACGCTACTTATTTGTTCTGTTGTGTTTATGTTTAATGTTGTGTCGTTCGCGAACGATTTGTTCGAACGAACGAATCTTTTGAGTGACCGTACTGAACCGAATCACTTCATGAACTGATTCGTTCCTTTCTCAGTTCAGTTGAGCTCTGCCGCGACCATGCCGGTATGAGTGGAACTGGCGCATTCTGTGACTCACTGAACCCTCGACGTCGCCGAACGACGCAGCCAGCTACTCATCATGGGGGCGGGGGGAGGGACTGAGCGAACGATTCGTTCACTGGGAATTAACGACATGAATCACTTAGTGAACGACAGAATCAGGACTCGCGAACCTACTGACACAGAGAACTGACTGTGTCACGGAGGAGGACGTCACATTGAGGCTCTCGTTCAGTCACTGTGCGCGTCGTTCATTGGGTGCTGAGGGCTTGTGTCGTTCGCGAACTGATACACACCGAGATCTGCCGCTGGGGAAGCTGTTACTGACTGACTCATGATTCGCCGACCTGCACACAGAACTGCTGCTGCAGAAGTGATTCAGGTTCACGTACTGAACTGTGCTGACTGTGGCGCTGTGTCAGTCACTCACTGCCTGGTGTACTGCATGTACAGAGCTGTGTAGGGACTCGCGTTCACCCTATTTGCTGCTTCTCCCGCGAATGTCTGCACTGTACTGTACTACGCACGCCCCCCCCCCCCTTTTTTTTTTTTTGGGGGTGGGGGGAGGATTCGGTGAACGGATTTTTTGAACGACTCAATTTAAGGAACTGATTCTAGTGATTCAGTACAGTCAAAAGAACTGCCAATCCCATCACTATTTATGTTATGTTACTGTGCGGATGTTCTCCCAAAATGTGTTTGTCATTCTTGTTTGGTGTGGATTCAGTGTGGCGTATATTTCTAACAATGTTAAAGTTGCTTATACGGCCACACTCAGTGTAAACTGTATCGCTGTTGATGAAGTATGCGTTGCATTTACGTGTGTGCGTACAGAAGCCGCTCATATCTTGTGACTGGCGGGCACGTTGTTAAAAGGGATGAAAAGCGGACGTGACGTCAGCTCGTAGAGGACATTAAAAGCAGTGCCTGTAAGGCACACCCCCAAGACTGTGGAATATGAGAAATAATGACTGATGAACACCTTCGTTCGATAATGAGGGTTGCTTCAGCTCAAAGCCTAAGCCCCGACATTAATGAACTAGCATCCAAGAAAAGATGGCAGGTATCTGGCTTGGGCACATCAGATCAGATCAGTGTGTTGCAAACTGAGCCGTTTAAAGTCCTGAATGGTTGGTTTATTCATTATTTTATTTTCAAATGTATTAGCCTGTGGAAAAAGTTAATGTTGATATTTACCTCAGAAGGCTGCAAATAGAAAAAAGGCATTCAATTTTTATTTAAATTGTATTTGATATGCCTTTGATATTTTTTTATGATTATTATTATGATTATTATTTGAAAGTCGATTTTGCATGTCACTATAAAGTTATATAAGCCTTGCTTGTTCAATATTTAATGCAAAACTTGTTTGGGTCCCTATTAAAAGGTTAATTTGTTCAACCTTGGCCCGCGGCTTTGTTCAGTTTTAAAGTTTGGCCCACTCTGTATTTGAGTTTGACACCCCTGGCTAAAAGCAACTGCATGAGAACGTATACCGGTACTCGAATACTCACGATATAGTCATTTTCTATGACGTCAATGAAAAAGGAGGATGACCTCCAAATTCTTGAGGATAACCTAAAATCATCAGCCCGGAGGTTGGAACTTGGGTGCAGTTGGGTGTTCCAACAGGACAATGACCCCAAACACACATCAAAAGTGGTAAAGGAATGGCTAAATCAGGCTAGAATGAAGGTTTTAGAATGGCCTTCCCAAAATCCTGACGTAATTGTGTGGACAATGCTGAAGAAACAAGTCCATGTCAGAAAACCAACACATTTAGCTAAACTGCACCAATTTTGTCAAGAGGAGTGGTCAAAAATTCAACCAGAAGCTTGCCAGAAGCTTGTGGATGGCTACCAAAAGCGCCTTATTGCAGTGAAACTTGCCAAGGGACATGTAACCAAATATTAACATTCCTGTATGTATACTTTTGGCCCAGCAGATTTGGTCACATTTTCAGTAGACCCATAATAAATTCATAAAAGAAGCAAACTTCATGAATGTTTTTTTTGACCAACAAGTATGTGCTCCAATCACTCCATCACAAAAAAAATAAGAGTTGTACAAATTATGTAACTTTTGATCGCGACTGTATGTATACATACAGTATGTGTATATGTATGTATACATGTATATGTACATATAAATGTATGTTTACATATATGTATATATGTATGTATACATATATATGTATGTATACAGTACATATATATATGTATGTATATAGTACATATGTATATGTATGTATACAGTACATATACATGTATGTATACAGTACATATATATGTAAACATATATTCATATATGTGTATATACAGTACATATATATGTAAACATATATGCATATATGTGTGTATACAGTACATATATATGTATTCATTAAGGGTGTAACGGTACACCAAAATTTCGGTTTGGTACGTACCTCGGTTTAGAGGTCACGGTTCGGTTCATTTTCGGTACAGTAAGAAAACAACAAAATATACATTTTTTGGTTATTTATTAACCAAATTTGTAAACAATGGCTTTATCCTTTTAACATTGGGAACATTATAATAATTCTGCCCAAAAATAGAATTAGCTCTGTGTGTGATGGATCTGAGCCACCACTAGGCTGATCAGTGCAACAGCAGGCAGTCATGAATGCTAAGCATAACAATAACATACATATACACACAGGGTCGATTGCCAGGGTTAATGTGGTCAACATATATCAAATAAAAACGAAATAAGATAAGGCTCAGAATAAATGATAAATGGGTTATACTTGTATAGCGCTTTTCTACCTTCAAGATACTCAAAAGCGCTTTGACAGTATTTCCACATTCACCCATTCACACACACATTCACACACTGATGGCGGGAGCTGCCATGCAAGGCGCTAACCAGCAGCCATCAGGAGCAAGGGGTGAAGTGTCTTGCCCAAGGACACAACGGACGGGACTAGGATGGTAGAAGGTGGGGATTGAACCCCAGTAACCAGCAACCCTCCGATTGCTGGCACGGCCACTCTACCAACTTCGCCACGCCTTTCTACATATAAGTAGTAGTTACCTCATTGTAAGAGTACCTAGTTGCTCAGCAAAGTAAGAGACATTTTTCATTTTGTTATTTTATACGGTATTACGTTTGATAACATCTTTAATGTCAAAGATATTCATATTAACTGATCGAAGAATAAAAACACTGTATACAGCATTTTCGAACATGTGGCATTCATCTACTCTCAATTCATTGCAGTGTGCCATATAATAGGCATATAAATAAAAATGTATTAAAAATGTATATTCCGTAAGTAACAACAGTAAACATTGAGAGTACAAAACCCAATACGGTACCAAAAATGTAATATTAGATACAAAAGAGACAAAAAAAACATTTGGCCTTCAGACACTGCAATTATTTGCACCTGTATACCAAAATACAGCCTGAAAGAACTTTAAATAAAACTGTAACCAGGTTTTGGGCAAATAAATGACATGCATTCAAGTAAAACTTTTAAAAACGTTTCTGGATGTAATTCTGACAAATTGGATTTGAGTACAAATATTGGGGTATTTTCTTAAGCTAATTTTGATTATGCAACAGGACGGGTTCTATAGGCAGGCATATATGAGGGGGCAGTCAGAAATACGAAGGGGGCAAGACCTGTTCCATCATGCTGCAGCACTATTTTTCTTCGCTAATACTGTGGTAACATTGCTGTCTTTTCATTGAATTTAGTCGTTGGCTACAGTATGTGTCCAACTCCAACCTGGAGAAGTGGATTGCACTTTGTCAGCTATATCCTTCATCCACATTTTATCAACCATCACAACGTTTATTCTAACTTGATGGCATAATTATTAAATTGAATTTAACTTTAAGTAGGACTCCACACACAATAGTCAATATTTACAAAACTGAAAAGTACAGTAGTCTTATGTCTTATTCCCCACTTATTTACACAGAGAAACTTAAAAAGCATTTTATGCTACGCCTCTGGCTAAGCAGGTGTGTACTGTATGTGTGTTGTGAAATTGAGTTACGATGCATGTCTTCACCATAATTTGTTTATGAGTGTAGTAGAAGCAGCAAATACACACAGCTAACTTACAGTCATGTAGATACCACGATCAATGGCTCGCCTGCTGGTGGCACCATATAACGTCAAAAATAAAAAGGTGCCCACTTCACTGTTCACATATTACGACGCCGAACATACTGTATTCAATCCACACATTTTTGTTTTAGGCACTGCTGGCAATAATTATTTGACAATGAAATACATCTGATTGGCTCTACTTTGTCGCCAACCCCCACCAGTCTCTCATATTTGACGCTAATAAAGAACTGTGATTGGATATATTCCGAACTTTTCCACGCATCTACAAAATTAAATTAAATAATATTATGGATGGATTTAGTTTATGTCAACATTTTCGTCGACACTGGTTTAGTGAGGGCTGAGGGAAGGGGTGTGTGTGTCCATGTGTGCACAGCCTCACTGAGCCAGACAGCCGAGGGACAGCTATAGGGAAGATGATACTAGTGTATTGTGTCCTTTTTTCAGCGGATTTCTAATAATTTTGTCATCCTCACCCTTGCTCTCTGATGTGGCCGAAACCTGACACTTTGTGCTTCATTCAACCAAACTGTAGTAACGCGCCACTTCACATTCTTAGTAACGGCAACGGCGTTGCAACGATGGGAACAGTAATTAATTAGATTACTCGTTACTGAAAGAAATGTTGTCGTTAGTAACACTGTTGCACTCTAACAACACTGTTATTACAAGTATAACACATTTATTTGTTTTTATGGTGTGAAGTATATATATTTGCTAGCAATATCAAGATTCACTATTTCCTGTTGAGCGAAAGAGAGATTTATTCATTTAGTTTATGAGTACTATGAAGGATATTTTCTTGATGCTAACGAATAGCACCAATGATGTGGTCACCTGTGACGAATAAAGCAATTGGCTTTCCTGCACTACAACAACTAAGCTTTTAGTTTCTGTCATTTAATCGAGAAATAAATAACGGTGGATTGGACCAACAATTAAAATATTTATTACTACTACATATACTTAACGTGACGTTAGTGTATTTGCACAACCAGGTCTTCCTAGATTATATTTAGGCATAGCAACCACAAAGGAACAGAAAGTAATGTGATTTCTTGTCCTTTCTTACGTTTAGCTCTGCTCTCAAACAATACTACCACTTCCCCGTGGTCTCCTACCTCCCTAGGGAGGCGTTCGGGTGGCATCCTGACCAGATGCCCGAACCATCTCATCTGGCTCTTCTCGATGTGGAGGAGCAGCGGCTTTACTTTGAGCTCCCCACGGATGACAGAGCTTCTCACCCTATCTCTAAGGGAGAGCCCCGCCACCCGACGGAGGAAATTCATTTCGGCCGCTTGTACCCGTGATCTTGTCCTTTCGGTCATAACCCAAAGCTCATGACCATAGGTGAGGATGGGAACGTAGATCGACCGGTAAATTGAGAGCTTTACCTTCCAGCTCAGCAACTTCTTCACCACAACGGATCGATATAGCGTCCGCATTACTGAAGACGCCGCACCGATCCGCCTGTCAATCTCACGATCCACTCTTCCCTCACTTGTGAACAAGACTTCAAGGTACTTGAACTCCTCCACTTGGGGCAAGATCTCCTCGTCAACCCGGAGATGGCACTCCACCCTTTTCCGGGCGAGAACCACGGACTCGGACTTGTAGGTGCTGATTCCCATCCCAGTCGCTTCACACTCGGCTGCGAACCGATCCAGTGAGAGCTGAAGATCTTGGCCAGATGAAGCCATCAGGACCACATCATCTGCAAAAAGCAGAGACCTAATCCTGCAGCCACCAAACCAGATACCTTTAACGCCCTGACTGCGCCTAGAAATTTTGTCCATAAAAGTTATGAACAGAATCGGTGACAAAGGGCAGCCTTGGCGGCCAACCCTCACTGGAAACGGGTCCGACTTACTGATGGCAATGCGGACCAAGCTCTGATACTGATCATACAGGGAGCGGACCGCCACTACAGGGAGCGGACCGCCACAATCAGACAGTCCGTTACCCCATACTCTCTGAGCACTACCAACAGGACTTCCCAGGGTACACGGTCGAATGCCTTCTCCAAGTCCACAAAGCACATGTAGACTTGTTGGGCAAACTCCCATGCACCCTCAAGGACCCTGCTGAGAGTATAGAGCGGCCCACAGTTCAACGAAAACCACACTGTTCCTCCTGAATTCGAGGTTCGACTATCCGGCGTAGCCTCCTCTCCAGTACACCTGAATAGACCTTACCGGGAAGACTGACGAGTGTGATCCCACGATAGTTGGAACACACCCTCCGGTTCCCTTTTTTAAAGAGAGGAACCACTAGCCCGGTCTGCCAATCCAAAGGTACCGCCCCCGATGTTGCAGAGTCTTGTCAACCAATACAGCCCCACAGCATCTAGAGCCTTAAGGAACTCCGGGCGGTTCTCATCCGAGGAGCTTTTTAACTACCTCTGCAACCTCAGCCCCAGACATAGGAGAGCCCACCACAGATTCCCCAGGCACTGGTTCCTCATAGGAAGATGTGCTGGTAGGATTGAGGAGGTCTTCGAAGTATTCCCTCCACCGATCCACAACATCCGCAGTCGAGGTCAGCAGAACACCACCCCCACCATACACGGTGTTGACATTGCACTGCTTTCCCTTCCTAGGGCGGCGGATGGTGGTCCAGAATCGCTTCGAAGCCGCCTGGAAGTCGTTTTCCATGGCTTCCCCGAACTCCTCACATGTCTGAGTTTTTGCCTCCGCGACCGCTGAAAACGCACACCGCTTGGCCTGTCTGCACCTGCTGCCTCCGGAGTCCTATGAGCCAAAAGAGCCCGATAGAACTCTTTCTTAAACTTGACGGCATCCCTCGAGGGTTCTAGGATAGGCACCAACCACCTTGCGGCCACAGCTCCAATCGGCCGCCTCGACAATAGAGGTACGGAACATCGTCCACTCGGACTCAATGTCCAGCGCCTCCCTCGTGACATGTTCAAAGTTCTTCCAGAGGCGGGAATTGAAACTCTCTCTGACAGGAGACTCTGCTAGGCATTCCCAGCAAAACCCTCACAATGCGTTTGGGCTTGCCAGGTCTGTCCGGCATACTCCCCTACCATTGCAGCCAACTCACCACCAGGTGGGATCGGTAGAAAGCTCTGCCCCTCTCTTCAAGCGAGTGTCCAAAACATGAGACCGCAAATCCGATGACACAACTACAAAGTCGATCATGGAACTGCGGCCAAGGGTGTCCTGGTGCCAAGTGCACATATGGACACCCTTATGTTTGAACATGGTGTTCGTTATGGACAATCTGTGAGTCCAGCCCCTCTCGAGAGAACTGATTCCAGAGCCCTTGCTGTGCGTCGAAGTGAGTCCGACTATATCTAGCCGGAACTTCTCCACCTCGCGCACTAGCTCAGGCTCCTTCCCCCCCAGCGAGGTGACGTTCCACATCCCAAGAGCTAGCTTATGTAGCCGAGGATCGGATCGCCAAGTGCCCTGCCTTCGGCTGCCACCCAGCTCACGTTGCACCCGACCTCTATGGCCCCTGCTATGGGTGGTGAGCCCATTGGAGGGGGCACCCACGTTGCCTCTTCGGGCTGTGCCCCATGGGGCCAGGCCTGGCCACCAGGCGCTCACCATCGTGCCCCACCCCCGGACCTGGCTCCAGAGGGGAGCCCCGGTGACCCGCGTCCGGGAGAGGGAAATCTGGGTCCTTTGTGTTTTTCATAGAGGTCTTCAAGCTGCTCTTTGTCTGATCCCTCACCTAGGAACAGTTTGTCTTGGGAGACCCTAGCAGGGGGCATAAAGCCCCCGGACAACATAGCTCCTAGGATCATTGGGACACGCAAACTCCTCTACCACGATAAGGTGGCAGCTCAGAGAGGAGCAAATCAAATGTTCAGACAAACATTTTACAAAGTGATCACTGCAGACACAAGCGGTCCGATTATATTGCACAAGATGATGTAAGTGATTATTTTTAAGAGCCATTTCCTTCGACGCACTTTGGTTTTTTTTTCCCCCTGACTTTATTACCTTTGAGAACCACCTCTTTCGAGACTCTTTAAAAGTTCTTACCTATATCTCTATTTGAACCACTGGAACACCAAAGAACAGAACAGGAATACGGCATCTTATGCTCAAACTCTACACTCACTCTCACTTGTTCTAATGCTGCTTGATCATCATGTGAATTAAGCAGCGTAGAAGAAAAACAGATATGACGTCATATGCAACCAAGCTATTGAAAAAAGAAGGGGAACTAGAATTGAAAAAATCATACATTTTATTTTTTGTGACAAAAATCTGAGATTGTATTTTTAGACCATATCATCTAGGCCTTTGTAACCCCAGATAGAAAATGTTTGGACATCCCTGCCTTAAAACTTACAAACTCCACTTAACACCTCTGCCTGAAATTCAGAGCCCATGAAATCAGTGAACGATATCAAAGTAATTCTAATATTAAGCTTAGTTTGATCAAATTCACAGTAATGTGAGATATTTAAGTAAAAAGCAGACTGCAGCTGCGATATCTCTTTGTGTGCTGTTTAATTTGAATTTGTGGCTGTCAGCAAAAATTCCATAGTTGTATTGGCAGTATGTATCGCAATTCCTCACAGCTTGTGTTATTTTGCTGGAAACCAAAACACTCAGAGGAAAATAAGAGCACTTCGCTATATCTCTCTCTAATCCACACTCCACAAGGATTATGACAATGGAGGTAGTGGAAGGGGAAAGGATTAAAAAGTACATTTTGCATGCATCACATGCTGGCGCACTTATATATTACATTATCAGCTCCTGTGGTTGAGACAGTGTTTCTAACATGTTTCCGCTACAACAAAATTGACACAAATCTGTTATTTGTAAAGGTCAGCGTGTTTGACAGGAGGTGATTCCAAATAGTAGTTTACATTTTTTTACCAAAGATACCAAGGTACTGAACTGCATGTCTATTGCAAGGCATTGTGCGCTATCTAGTGGTATAACAATAATTTACACGTGAATACTTTTTAATAAGATTTTTAAAAAGATCATAAAATGAAGACATATCATGACAGCAGTCTGTTATTACTATTATTTTGCCGTATTTTTTTTTACCATTATTAAAATTCTATACACTTGCTTGTGGTACTTACATTCTTCTAAGCCCAGTTGATAAGCAAGATTCTGAAGACCTTTGACCTTTTCCATCAGGTTAGCTGTTGTCAAGGCACCGAGCTCTGGGTAAAAAAAATATCCTATAAAATCAAAACTTCAGCACCACATCTACGCATTACCTTTCAACATCTCTATGTCCTCACTCTCTAGCTCAGCCATCCACTTAGGGGGAGAGTCTGTGATAGGCTGCAGAAACAACAATACATTTTATTAAATTATGAAACATTAAAAGAGTTAGTTTTAAAGAGACCTAATACCTTACATTTTTACAAGATGTAGCAAATTCAGCGACTCCGGGCACTACACAAAAGAAGACTTTCATTAAAACAAGCAAACAAAAACGACACAAAAGAAGCCACGTTTAAGAGTCCTTACGCTGCTCTGGCCAAAGGTCAGGGGATGCTCTGTCCAGATTTTCAAAACTGAGCAAAGAGGTCTCAAAGTCTTCACCTATCACAAGAAGAGCAATTATTCACTTAGTTTTCTGGATGAATTAAATAGTATTTTTAAGGCCTAATCTAACTTGCATTGTGCACAGAGAGCTGAACTTGTGACACTTTCAGTGAGGTAAGCTTTCCCCATATATTTTGCAGTGGTGCACATTTGCATGTCATCATGCAGTAAGGTGTTTTCATTACTAATTTAGTTAAATTATTTAGCTAGACAAGAGGGTCAATATATTAGACAAAGCATTAAGATGCAGTACAGCTTCACACTAATGGACACTGTATTAAATAACCATATTGTTAAATTAACACAGTCACTAAAAATTTTAATTTTGCTTAAACATATTGTCTGTGATGTCATTAGGTTGCACTAGTGTACCTAATGAGGTGTCCAGTAAGTATATATCCCTATGCAGGCAAATATGTTGCACTGTGAATGCAATAAGAAGCACACCTAAGGCATTGAACATGATATAGGACCAAGGGCCGAAGATATATTGCAGCAATACTAACGAAAATGCAACCAGGTCGCATATCCCACTGGGGTGAGTTTTTCCTTGCCCTTATGTGGGCTATACCGAGGATGTCGTTGTGGCTTGTGCAGCCCTTTGAGACACTTGTGATTTAGGGCTATATAAATAAACATTGATTGATTGATATCATTGATAGTACTAACACTTGATCATAACACGGTTAAACTATAATGTACAGTGTGATTTAACCCAAATGTTGTATTAACCAAAGCTTGCAGTTTATTGGCTAACAAGAACCATGTTTGTGAGTGAAATGTCTACTGTTGTTGTACATTGGACACTTAGGCCACTTGAAGCTTTTGGTCCAACAGATAGTTTAACAACACATTTCCACAACAAACGTGTCGACTTTGAATCATTATAGTTCCGAGTAAGGTGGTCGATGATTTTCTGTCCATAAACAATACGAATATTTGACATTGTCGAAACACAGCTCGGTAAAGAATTAGAATTTACCTCCGTTTTGAGACGCCATCTTTGAAATGAACACGTGACCAAAGGGAACCAATGGAATAAAACGTTTTGAGAGCTTCAGAATGATGTAATTCAAACTTTCTGCCACTAGAGGTATTTTCAATGCAATGTAATACAATACTAGCGTTACACATTGTATGAAAAAGAACAAGTAGTCAAAACCATAACATTTAAGAAAGTAAAATGATAAACTCAGCAATCTTATAGTTAAAGCTTTGGAAGACACCGGCTAAAATAATATCACAGTTTATTAACATAGTGCTGTATGCACATAAGCATGTCAGTGATTACTACACTAAAAGTGATTAAAATAACTACACTGAAATGTATTATTTTCACAGAGGCACTTGAGATCATTATCAAAATATTATAGAAAGGTTGGAGGTCATTATTTAGACAAAATACTTTGCTTTCATATTGCACATAACCTTAGACTCAAACCAACCTAGACAGGGTGCAGTACATCAGCACTGCAATACTTTTGGAAGTAATGACCACTCTAAGTCTCTCATGCTCAGAAGACTTGTTTTTGTAATACATGTTTAAAAGTCCCAAGACTCCATCCACTTCACTCTTGTCATTGAGCTCCCAGGTTCATGTGCCAGAGGCCCCGTCATGCCATAGGTGAGCGGGTGGAACAGGTAGAAACTGTCAAGGAGGACATTAAACTCATTCTCATTAACTACATCATAAATATAAACATTTGGCAATTCAAAAAATCATATTACAATATTTTTTTCATAGAAGTTGAAATCGAGGTGTATCACGAAATTAATGAAATCACTATTTTTGTCATGTTAAATGTTACATTGCTAGTATGTGAGATTGGAAGACATCAAAATGTGATTTTTTTGCACATATTGGTAATATTATTTTGTAAATGTAATTTTGCTCACAACTCTTAATGTCTAAATGTATGTTACTTGTATTAATGCTATTGTGTAAATTACATGCACACTGGAGGTTTAATTACAGCTGCCTCGTAAAACTACATGCACGTAGCGTGCGTGCACAAGAACGATTTGCATCATATTTATTTAGAAAACATGAAGCTACTTTGTTAGGAGTGTTTGCTTCATTTCGTCCAACTTGCGGCCATATAACACGCACAGGGATTAGAACATTCTCCTAAATGTAAGTGTGCTTTGATTTTTAATTTAATTTGATATATACATTGTACACGTTCTATATCAATATAATATACAAGTAATAGATGGATGGACGTTACGCCAAAACAAAAAAAATAGCAGTGTACGCAAAAATAAGACAACATTCATACGTACGTATGCAAACCATAAACTCACATATGACATTTCTTTAAGTTTATTATAAAAATGTTATACTTTTTGTTGGTTATAATTCTCCCTATCCCCACAACTAAGCCACTAACATAACACACTAAACTCGGCCAAGTCTCATTACAGAGTAAGACCTCCTTCCACCATGGCTAGATATTATATTTGCGCTACATGAAGCAGAGTGTTGATGTTGCTGCAGTCGTCTTCAGCAGCTAAATCCTACATATTTTAGAACGTGTATAAATCTATTCTATTGGAATTGTCTCTTATTAATATCAAGGAAAAGTCATTTCGGGATATATATATCGTTATTGTTTTATCGCCCAGCCCTACTTGCAACTCAGGCTCACCTGTAAAAAATAACTAACAGAATGAACACCTTCCCGACTCTCTGTAGCCGCTCACAATAAGGCGGGTGAAACAGAAGGTCGGCCATCTTCAACAGGAAGTCCAGTGTGATTCCTTTGAAAGAAAAACATTGTGATAAATGTGAGTCCACTTTAGTATAACAAAAGGACCTGCTACCTGTTAGCATGCTGCTAAAAAGCATAGCAGGGAAGTAGTGATGGTAATAGAGGACCCGGCTCATGGTGTAGAAAGGTACGTAGTGCAATAGCCAACCAAGGAAAAAGAGGCCACCTCCTCTCATGAGTACAAAACAATGGTCTGAAACACAGCAGTGAAATACAATCCGGGACTTTTAGCCAATTCCAATGTCAAAAGTGTACATGTATACAAGCTTACATAGCAGAACCTTTGTCTGCCTTTCCCAAGTCAAGCAAACCGTACCTTTTCTACTTTGGCTCATAGAGACGCCTCTTTGAAAGGCAACCGAGGCCACTGCAACCAGGATCAGATACAATCCCAAACATGCCAGATTCAGCCACCACACCACCTAAGAAGTTTTACACAAGCATAAGCGTAGCACTGTATACAAATGGACTTTAAACGACAATGAATCAAATGATTCAAGTGCAATACTTACAGGGTTTCCAAGCAAGTATACACGATACTCTGTTTCATTCACTCCAGAGAATCTTAATCCCTTCGTAAGAGAAATGTAGCATTTTAGATTTATGCATTTTTTTACAATGGACTTCATCCCAACACACCTGATAGTTAATGGGCCAGTGCCAGGGTTTGGAGGTCATCTCATTGTCTTTAGGCTTCAAACCGCTGTTGCCCTAAAAAAAGACAAGTTTTGTCATGAATACAGAAAAGTACAATCAATTTAACAGCCTTCTCGTTCACTCACTCTTATCATCACAATGTGGGACTCCATTAAGATCTCTAGAAAATGGGGCTTTAGGAGAGACAGGTTGATGTTAGGCACTGCAGAAGAAGAAAATTAGGGGCGTCAAATTATCGCGTTAATTGTGATTAATTAATTGCAGTCATATTTAGCGTGTTGTGTTTTAATCATGTTCATATCATTTTTATTGTCTAACATGACTGTGTCTGTATGCCTGAGAGTTGTCTTGCCCTCTTCTTGTGCTTGATTAAGCGCAACAACACTACCGCCATGCGGCACCAAGATTATATGCAGCCACGGCAAAAAAGAGGCATCACTATGTCACGGAACTCGGCCGGTGATGTTTGTGACTTTAAATAGTGGGGATAGGATTTTTTTATATCTAAAAAATAGTGTAAAATATTCATGATAAACTTGAAGCCGTTGTCCTATTGATGCCTGCTACCCAAGGCTACGGAGTATGCGTACAAACTTAAATATTTGCCTTGAACAAAAAGCAGCTGTCTCTAGTACAAGTAAGTAGTGATTTTAAATTATGTTTCTTTCATTGTATTTTCTGACCAGCAATATAGACAATTACAATGTGAGAATGTTCACATTGTATCTTAATACACATTGGAAATTCGAACAAAAAGCAGCTGCACGTGTGCATCCATCCAGTTTCTACCGCGTCTTTCTTTTGTGGGCGTAGGGGAGGGCGGAAGGCAGAGTACACCCTGGACTTGTTGCCACCTCATCACAGGGCCAAGACAGATAGACAGACACTCACATTCACACACTAGGGCCAATTTGGTGTTGCCAATCAGTAGTGATTTGAAATCATGTTTCTGTTATTGTATCTTCTGACCAGTAAGCATGTAGACAATTACAGCGTGAGTAAACTAATGGTAGTTTTTATTTTTGAGGAAGCAGCCAATTTTGACAGAACACCATCTTAGAAGTGGTACTATGGCTTGTATATGTTTGAATGTTGTCTTGTTTGTAGTGTAGAATAGACTATGTTTTTTTTTTTGCATAACACACATCTTATCTATTACATGAGCTATAACGAAATGGTGTCACTTCCGGTTATGTTTTGTCCCACACTTAACTTATAATAGTGTAAAGCAGTGGTTCTCAAATGGGGGTACGCGTACCCCTGGGGGTACTTGAAGCTTTAGGTAGTACGTGAGATTTTTTTTTAAATATTCTGAAAATAGCAACAATTCAAAAATCCTTGATAAATATAAATAAAAACCTATCTTTTTTTCCAAATAGTTCAAGAAAGACCACTACAAATGAGCAATATTTTGCACTGTTATACAATTTAATAAATCAGAAACTGCTGACATAGTGCTGTATTTTACTTCTTTATCTCTTTTTTTCAACCAAAATTGCTTTGCTCTGATTAGGGGGTACATGAATTAAAAATAAAATTCACAGTACCGGTACATCACTGAAAAAAGGTTGAGAACCACTAGTTTAAAGTCAGCTAACACCTTTGTGCCACAATATAGTGACAAGAACAATGATGTCATCCATCCATTTTCTACCGCTTGTCCCTTTTGGGTTCGCGGGGGGTGCTGGAGCCTATCTCAGCTGCATTTAGGCGGAAGGCGGAGTACACCGTGGACAAGTCGCCACCTCATCGCAGGGCCAACACAGATAGACAGACAACATTCACACTCACATTCACACACTAGGGCCAATTTAGTGTTGCCAATCAACCTATCCCCAGGTGTATGTCTTTGGAGGTGGGAGGAAGCCGGAGTACCCGGAGGGAACCCACGCAGTCACGGGGAGAAAATGCAAACTCCACACAGAAAGATCCCGAGCCCGGGATTGAACTCAGGACTACTCAGGACCTTCGTATTGTGAGGCACATGCGCTACGTGTAACTTATATTTAAAATCAGACCACTTTGACATGGATGAGAATGTTGTTTTAATTGCCTGTCCATGTCATAAATCGTTTCTGTCTCTGGACAAAATAAAACCAATGATAGTAAGTAAATAACTTCATGTTCTGTTGTTAAATAAAACATGAGATAATGTTGCACATTAATGTACGTCTATAGCAGACTTGGGCATTCTGCAGCCCGCGGGCCACATCCGGCCCTTAGTGCGTCCCTGTCCGGCCCGCGTGAGGCCAATCATAAATTACAAAATACATTTTAGAAAGTATCTATGTCGAGTGTGCAATACAACGGTGCTGTTTTTGTTTTGAAAAGCGTTATTTGTATTACTTCCGTGTTGACGTATGCGCGTGCGTGATTGGGAGTGAATGTGAACAGCGGCAATCACAAATTACAAAATAAAGTTTAAAAAACATCTATGTGTGCAATACAACTGTGCTGCTTTTATTTTTAAAAGTGTTATTTATGGACGTATGTCCGTGTGTAACATGTGAGTGAAGGTGCACAGCGACAAGTGATGCACGGTTTACAGAAAGAGAAAAGTTGATGACGAATGCCGTGTTTTCAACAAGACATGGACTGCCAAGTATTTCTTTACATAAATTAAAGGTAAAGCCGTGTGCTTAATGTGTGATACACAGGTTGCTGTGTTTAACGAATATAATTTGAATCGCCACTACATGACGAAGCACGAGGAAAAATACCGGAATCTGTCTGATGAAGCGCGCGCAAGGGAGGCTGATGGGTTGATGGTAAAACTGCAAACCCAACAAGGACTTTTTGCCGTATTTCACACCCCGAGAATGCAGCCGTCAGGACAAGTTTTGTCATTTCTCACAAAATCGCCAGAAAAAGTAAGGCGTTTTCTGACGGAGAGTTTATTAAGGAGTGCTTACTGGACTCTGTTGCGCTGATATGCCCGGAAATTTAGAGCTTCAGCTGAAGAACAGAACGGCCGACTTTGACTGTTTTTCGCTGGCTTTGGATGAGAGCTGCGATGTACGTGACACCGCCCAGCTGCTCATCTTCCTACGTGGGATAACTGCAGACTTTCATATCACGGAAGAGCTGGCAGCCATGCAGTCAATTAAAAGGGACAACCACAGGTGTTTGGACATGTTAGGACTGAAATGGGACAAGCTGGCAGGTGTGACAACAGATGGTTGTCCAAATCTGAAGGGGAAAAATGTTGGACTTTTAAAGAGGATGCAGGATAAACTTTAAATTAACCCTGTGCAGAAATTTAAATTTTTGCATTGTATTATACATCAGGGAGTGTAGTGTGAGACAGTGTTAAAAATAAAACCATCAAAAGCAATCTGCTTTTGGTATAAAGTTATGTTAGGTTAAATGAAAGTATTATTATTATTAATTATCATTATTATTATGATTTATCTTACGGTATATAAAAAATAGAGCAAAAATTGAATTGAAATATTGTCGATGTGGCCCTTCAGCAGTGCTCGGGTTGCTCATGCGGCCCCCGGTAAAAATGAATTGCCCACCCCTGGTCTATAGGGACATACCTGTAAGCAAATGACAGTCAGGAGAGTCAATCAAAGCCAACGTTTCCTATCTAATTGAGATAGATATAGGCATATATTTCTTAAATCTTTTTCTCTTAATCCACTATTGTTTACTTACACTAACACTGTGATTGATGGGTCTATTCTATTTATTTGATATTGCCTGAAGAAGAGGAAAAAGCAACAGGTTTACACTCAATACTTGTTGCTCGGAAAATTGTTCTGTTTTATGTGTTAACTTCATCATTTTATATAAATATGATGTTTTATTTGACATAGTAAATGTTTTAATTAGGTAATAAAACAGACTGCATCGGTTCAAGTCTGTAAAAAAGAATCAATTACTTTATTGAGGTTGAAGTTGAGGACGTTTTTGTCCGTGTTTTTTGTTACGTGATACTAAAAAAAAAGATTATTAGAATAATTACAGGTCATAATTAAATGAATGATATGTATTTTACTTGCTTGACAGCCCTTAAAAATATACAGTACAATTACAATGAAATGTACAATTAGTTAGTAAACTACATATGATTTGAGGAAAATGTGCAACATACATTTGGGATTGATATGGTCTTCGATGTTCCACTGAGAACTGAGAGTTTCCTTCAAGTAGGGACTACACGTGACCTCCACTTGATCCCAGCCCCTGAACAGAAAACAGTGGTCAACTTACCCTTTCCCAAATTCCCGGACAGAGATTACACTTACCACTTGGGGAGGGTTTTTCCAGACGAAAAAAGGACGCAACCGGTAGCTTTGTGCAGAAAACGAACTTTGCTGCGCAACACCTTGAGTGGGTCACCTTTGCGACCTCCACAAACCTCAACTTTCCAAAGGTCATTGTTGTCGCCTGTACCATTCTAAAGACACAAAGGAAACGCAATGAGTGTGACATATTAAGCTGTAGAAACAATAGGCATGTAGCCAACACTGCATTATCAGATCTGATTTGTACCAATCGTTTAAAAGTGCATGCAGATGTCAATAAAGCTGCTGGGTGCTGACCACTCACGAGACTTCAACATGAAATCTTGTAGTTTTTTTCAGTGGCTTTGGTATATTTCCCAGATCAGAATTGAATTTCTCAAAACGACTGTAGTTGTTCAATCTGCAGATTATCATCCATCCATCCATTTTCTACCGCTTGTCCCGTTCAGGGTCGCGGGGGGTGCTGGAGCCTATCTCAGCTGCATTCAGGCGGAAGGCGGTGTACACCCTGGACAAGTCGCCACCTCATCGCAGTGCCAACACAGATAGACAGACAACATTCATTATCATGTGACTACATAAAAAAGCAATTTCGCATTCCTTTTAACAACCTGCAAATGCTTTAGTACAACCATGCAATGATTATGTACAAATATTTGCTGTTTTTATCAATCGCTTATGTTACAGTATGTTGATCAGAATTGATTACGATAAGCTCTCAGCCTGCCAACATTCAGGCTTTAGTTCATCACATACGTCTTGACATGCACAATCTATGAACATGTTGACATGTCAAATATATTTTTATACATTTCCATTATCATTATCATTTTCTAAATCTGTTCTGAATTGGAAAATTGCTAGTTGCTACCATGTGCATCTTGACTTTCTCTAGCAAAGGGAAATGTGTGAAGCGTTAGATCACCCAGTTTTCTGAAATAAATGTCAAAAGTGACCATAACGCATGCGCATGAAAAAAGCTGAATATCAGTGCCGATATTTGGCATTTTGACGTATATCGGTATTGGCCTTATTTTATTTAATTTTTTAACACAACAATTACATCAGCAGATACAATACATACACAAATGGTACCAGTATCTAGTATTTAAAAACAGAAATAATTACTAAAGTAGATAGCTATAAACACTACTTAAGCACCAGACCGTTGAGATTTTATTTTTTACAGCAGTGATCAGCGGCCACGCCCCCACATCCCATTCTCTTCCTCGTGCAGTATTATTCGCTTATACACAGTATATACTGTATCTATCGCATCACTCGCAGTGTGGGCTCATGATTAAAAGAGCGCGGCGAGTGTCATAATGTTTCGTGATTCATTCAAATAACGCGATGCAGAAAGAGAGCTGGCAACAGCATGCAGGTAAAAAAGTATTTAATGCTCAAAAAAAGAAAAGAAAAGCTTGCTCATCAAAAACACAGAGAGGCTGAACACGGAAAGCAACGGAGCAAAGCATGAACACAGGTCACAAAACAATGATCGCACAGCAACAATGGAGCTGGCTTATCAAGCCCAATGATAATTTGGCCGCAGGTGAGAAAAATAATTATTAATCAATGGCCAGTAATGAGACCCACGGTCAGCGGCCAGAGTGAAGTGCCTGCATGACAACACCCACCGAACAGGAAAACACCCCCAACACAGGAAAAATATCACAAAACCAAAATCAAGGCACGACAGAACAAGACAATGTAAGTACAGCAGCATTCTCATACTTTCTTTCACATCCAGAAAGAAATGATGTCATCCAGCTTGAGAAATGTCTCAACTATAACCATCGTGAAGGAGCCCAGAATTATCTTTATTTAAATGTTCCCAATATTTCAGAATTCTTCACGAGGAAACCTCATAATGTATTAAATCTAGAAACCGTTATAAAATTTAGTAGATGGCAAGTTATTCCCACCTCCGGAAGAACTTTGAACATGTCACGAGGGAGGTGCTGGACATTGAGTCCGAGTGGACCATGTTCCGCGCCTCTATTGTCGAGGCGGCTGATTGGAGCTGTGGCCGCAAGGTGGTTGGTGCCTGTCGTGGCGGTAATCCTAGAACCCGTTGGTGGACATCGGCGGTGAGGGATGCCGTCAAGCTGAAGAAGGAGTCCTATCGGGTTCATTTGGCTCATAGGACTCCGGAGGCAGCGGACAGGTACCGACAGGCCAAGCGGTGTGCGGCTTCAGCGGTCGCGGAGGCAAAAACTCGGACATGGGAGGAGTTCGGCGAGGCCATGGAAAACGACTTCCGGACGGCTTCGAAGCGATTCTGGACCACCATCCGCCGCCTCAGGAAGGGGAAGCAGTGCACTGTCAACACCGTGTATGGTGCGGATGGTGTTCTGCTGACCTCGACTGCGGATGTTGTGGATCGGTGGAGGGAATACTTCGAAGACCTCCTCAATCCCACCGACACGTCTTCCTATGAGGAAGCAGTGCCTGGGGAATCTGTGGTGGGCTCTTCTATTTCTGGGGCTGAGGTTGCTGAGGTAGTTAAAAAGCTCATCGGTGGCAAGGCCCCGGGGGTGGATGAGATTCCTTAAGGCTCTGGATGCTGTGGGGCTGTCTTGGTTGACAAGACTCTGCAGCATCGCGTGGACATCGGGGGCGGTACCTCTGGATTGGCAGACCGGGGTGGTGGTTCCTCTCTTTAAGAAGGGGAACCGGAGGGTGTGTTCCAACTATCGTGGGATCACACTCCTCAGCCTTCCCGGTAAAGTCTATTCAGGTGTACTGGAGAGGAGGCTACGCCGGATAGTCGAACCTCGGATTCAGGAGGAACAGTGTGGTTTTCGTCCTGGTCGTGGAACTGTGGACCAGCTCTATACTCTCGGCAGGGTCCTTGAGGGTGCATGGGAGTTTGCCCAACCAGTCTACATGTGCTTTGTGGACTTGGAGAAGGCATTCGACCGTGTCCCTCGGGAGGTCCTGTGGGGAGTGCTCAGAGAGTATGGGGTATCGGACTGTCTGATTGTGGCTGTCCACTCCCTGTACGATCAGTGTCAGAGCTTGGTCCGCATTGCCGGCAGTAAGTCGAACACGTTTCCAGTGAGGGTTGGACTCCGCCAAGGCTGCCCTTTGTCACCGATTCTGTTCATAACTTTTATGGACAGAATTTCTAGGCGCAGTCAAGGCGTTGAGGGGATCCGGTTTGGTGGCTGCAGGATTAGGTCTTCGCTTTTTGCAGATGATGTGGTCCTGATGGCTTCATCTGGCCAGGATCTTCAGCTCTCACTGGATCGGTTCGCAGCCGAGTGTGAAGCGACTGGGATGAGAATCAGCACCTCCAAGTCCGAGTCCATGGTTCTCGCCCGGAAAAGGGTGGAGTGCCATCTCCGGGTTGGGGAGGAGACCCTGCCCCAAGTGGAGGAGTTCAAGTACCTAGGAGTCTTGTTCACGAGTGAGGGAAAAGTGGATCGTGAGATCGACAGGCGGATCGGTGCGGCATCTTCAGTAATGCGGACGCTGTATCGATCTGTTGTGGTGAAGAAGGAGCTGAGCCGGAAGGCAAAGCTCTCAATTTACCGGTCGATCTACGTTCCCATCCTCACCTATGGTCATGAGCTTTGGGTTATGACCGAAAGGACAAGATCACGGGTACAGGCGGCCGAAATGAGTTTCCTCCGCCGGGTGGCGGGGCTCTCCCGTAGAGATAGGGTGAGAAGCTCTGCCATCCGGGGGGAGCTCAAAGTAAAGCCGCTGCTCCTCCACATCGAGAGGAGCCAGATGAGGTGATTCGGGCATCTGGTCAGGATGCCACCCGAACGCCTCCCTCGGGAGGTGTTTAGGGCACGTCCAACCGGTAGGAGGCCACGGGGAAGACCCAGGACACGTTGGGAAGACTATGTCTCCCGGCTGGCCTGGGAACGCCTCGGGATCCCCCGGGAGGAGCTGGACGAAGTGGCTGGGGAGAGGAAAGTCTGGGCTTCCCTGCTTAAGCTGCTGCCCCCGCGACCCGACCTCGGATAAGCGGAAGAAGATGGATGGATGGATGGATGGCAAGTTATTGTGATGTAGGAAAATCCCATGTTTTTACCCAGCTTTGGAGGGCCAGATTTGGCCCGCAAATACCCTACTTTATTAGGCCTCTTGCCGAGTGCGAATGCTTACCGGGTACTCACCATGCCATAACCTGTAACCTGGAAGTGCTTCTTCGTCAGAGGAGCCTCATGGAGGTGACTGTGAAGGTTGCGAGTAGTTCTGAGGAAAAAATCCCAGTCATTGTAAAGTGCTTGTTTGTTATAATAGGGATACGTCAACCTTACTGTACTGACTCTTTGTGTTCCAATCTGATGATGTCGCCATGGCGGACCAGATCAGGAGCTCCCCACTTAGCTATGAAGCAAAAAATAATGTGATGAATGTTACGACTTAAGTGAAAGTTAGGTCTCCTTACAGTTTGTATTGCTTTGCCTGTGAACCAGCCACAAGTTGTTGTAGTCCTTGTGCAGATAGGCTGTAACCTGAAACACACACAATTTATTTATTTAGAGGGCATGATGTGGTACCAGTACTAATGACTTTCTTTTGTGTTTTGTGTCCGAACCTGCTGTTGTTTTGCCCCCACTCCCTCTGGATATAAGTGCCAGTGGGAGTGCAAATAGCCTCCAGCAATGCGAAGGTTTTTCAGTGTGATGGTGGAGCCATATGCCAGGTCTACAGATAAACAAAAACACATTTCTTCACATACAGATCGTTTTAGAGAACAATGAGAACATTTTGAGGTCTGTCTCCCGTGCAAGAACATTTCAAAACAACAGCCCTACTGAATTTTGGAAAGAAATCAAAAGACTGAACAAATAATTCAAAATACCTATACCAACAAACATTGATGGGGCAAATGGACCAGATGACATTATTCACTTATGGCAGAAACATCTTTGTATAAACTGTGTTAAAAGCAATTTGTTTGTGGTGGAAAACATAGACAAAAATGAAGATGTGACAATTACTGCACAAGAAGTAAATTATATTGTGATGCAGATAAGATATTGTAATACTATATTGTTTTACTGGGGTTTTAAATCACTGTATTTTACCTAATTATATACTGCCTTTTGGTGCCCATTGTAAAAGACAAACCTAGCAAGATAAATAGCAAAAATAACTAATATTCTAATTAGTATTACATCTATAATGCTGGAGAACAACACATTGAACAGACTAAATAAATTCATTATGACATTTGACAATCAGTTTAACTTTAAATCCAAATTTGGCAAAGATATGTGCATTTTTGCTTTAAATTATATTTTAGGTTGGTACAATAGGCATAATACCACAATTATTATTTATTTTATTGAGCTACAAAAGCTTTTGATCATGTAAATGTATTTCATAAATTGTGGAATACAGTTCCAAAATACTTACTGTTACTGAAAATCTCAGTGTTTTGGTATGGTCACCAGTCTATTTGTGTAAAATGGCGAAACTTTGTATCGTCTCCTTTTTAGGTTAGCAATGGTCGGTAGCAAGGTAGTATTTTGTCTCCTTGTCTTTTAAATGCTTGTATAGATGATTTATCTATGCTTTTAAATGATTTTCTAGTTAGCATAACGACCATAAACCCGCTGATGTATGCTGACGAGGCTGCAGTCCTCCATAACCTCATGTACAATCGTACGTGTACGCAAACGGACTCTACAAATAGCATCAAATGTACTCTGAAAAACCCTGTACAACGCTCGGTTAGGCTCTTCTACAGTCTTTGGAAACAATGGCGCATGAGCTTGTATGGCATTAATAATTAATCATTTGTTTTGTTTTTATTTTCATGGTGCTGTTTGTTGATCCTTTTTTCAATGTCACTGTACAATGGGCAATGTTTGTGTCTGAAATAAAGTTTGATGATGATGAATATAGATGAATGTGTCGTTGAAAATTATTTGGTCTCACATTCAGGCATGGATGCGTTGTGTAGGTTGTTCCCAATGAGGCGAGACTGGAAGGCAGAACTGAAAAAACCATCTCCTGGTCCACTGGTAAGAAACAGAGCAACACGATGATGATGAGTAGTTCAATAGCTGACATCACACTGCATCCAACAGTTATTCTCACCTTTTGTTCAGCACAACAATGTGGATTGCAAATATTGTGACATAGAGAAAGACGGGAAGCAGGATAAGCGCGACAACGCGAGCCAGGAGGTGCTTTGCAAAATCCACCTAGAAACAGGAAATAACATTGAAAAGTGTTGCATTTCCATCATTGCGATTGTATATGGGTTACCAGTGTCAGGTCCAGATTCCCCAAAAGCTTCCAGAGGTCAGACACTGTGTTCAGTCCCACCAGCAGGATGACAAACACACCCACAAACTTCACCCCAACAGCACCAGACAGATTTATACCAGTTAAACCCATCCAAAACCACCAGGGGGAAGAAAAAGGCCTAATAACCACGAAAAAAAAAACAATAGGTTTGTGCCAATCAATAATCTTATCAACAGAATAATAGTAAGCATTACTTTACCTTTAAAAAAAGACTGATACTGCAACTTTATAACAGATTAATGGCATTACTAAAATAAAATAAAAAACATAAGAGTAGTTTTATGGTGTGATGAAAAATAAGTTGTAATCACAAAACAAACGCTTGTAATTTTATGATAATAAAGTTGTAATGTTGTGAGAGTATTACATGATTCTCAAAAAAAATTTAATTCTTGTATTTTAATTTTGTTTTTAAGATATGAATATTGTATTCTCAAAATAAAATGTTTTTGTGTAACACAATTTTATTCTTAACAATACAACCATTTCCCCCTAAATATTAATACAGATTTATTCTCATAAAATTAAATTTTTTTCTCAAACAATTCGAATACATTATTTGTCTTTGTAATATTCAGGCTTGTTATACATAATAACCACTTTATTCTCCGAACATTGCAACTAGTTTTTCAAATTATACGATTATATCCAAGTAAAAATGTATTCCCATACTAATATATATTTTTGTTTTCATTATGGGGACTTTTTTTGTGTTGCTTGAAATTTATTTTCATAACATTACAACGTTATTCTAAAAAAAATGATACTCTGTTCCTCGCATTATAATGAATTTATTACAAATACAGTATATAATATATAAATCTACCTGTAATGTTGTTGGTTGAACTTAACCATGCTCAATACTGCTGCCATGATGAAGAACATGAGTATCGGGTCCAACAGAATGTACTGCGAAATAGTGATACAGCCCGTGTCTGTCAAGAAGATGTGGGAAGTATAAATACGTATATATTTCTAAAGGCTGTTACATAAACAGCAATTTTAAAAGGACTGGATTTGAGAATAGGACGTACCAAATATGAGCAGAGTAGAAGCAATGAGAGCAGCAGTGTGAGAGTGAGACGACTGCAATACGATGAGGTAGGAACATATGGGGAGAAAAGAGCCTAACCCTGCACATAACTGGAGAGAAAAGAATAACAAACATTTAGACAATAGTTGCGAACAGACAAAATACCATATTGACCCAAAATATATAGTGAGTCTTAATATCAGACGTCTTTTTTAAAACAGATTTTTGGAAAGACATTGGAATGAATACAACATCAGCCAAAGTGAGACACCACTGTAGTATGACATAATAATACAAATATTACAATTCAGCACTGGTCCAGTACACTAATAACATGTTTTATTTTCTAAGCTTTCTGCAGCACAAAAGGTCTAGTATTATTCTCAGTTATATAATGACAAACTCTCTGGAAGTGACCAGTTTGTTGACCATGATACATTCCTATTCTCACTTTGTACATTTCTAAGTACAGTTCATTTGTTTCTGTATGCATCATGTCAGTAACAAAGTGTAATACCATATATTTTGATGATCAACAGTTGTTTACTTTATATACTTCAATCATCAATTTTGCATACAAACTGATTCTCTGCTGTCTTGCCAGTTCTTTCGAGTGGGTCTCAGTCTCAGCTGTGTGTGTGTGTGTCAGAAAGAACAAATCGTTTGACAAAACGTTTAAAATGAGACGTCCCATCTTTTTCAGAAAGAAAAATAAAATATCGTCTTACATTCGGGTCAATATGGGAGTTTCTTAAATGTGATGCGTGACATACCACTCTCATCCCCCAATAGTTGTGGTGTTCATAGTTATCTCCAGGTTTTGTAAATGGAAAGGTGCCATCGTAACCACTCATGTAACCAGCAAGTCCGATCAGCATCTATAAACAGAAAAAAATACGCAAGAAACTCCATCCATTTTCACCCCTCTCTGGGTCGCCGGGGTGCTGGAGCCTATCCCAGCTGCAGTTGGGCGGAAGGCGGGGTACACCCTGGACAAGTCCCCACCTCATCGCAGGGCCAACACAGATAGACAGACAACACTCGCACTCTATGGCCATTCCCCAGGTACATTTATTTGGGGGATGTTCACGGACATCTTACTTTTCCTAGAGGAGGGTGGACGTCAAAAAAAAAGGTCCTGTTGATGTAATAGCTTCCCATCTTCCCGAAGTGTGTCTCATCCCAGCTGAAAGACACCGAAGAGAGGAACAATATTAAGTGATAGAAATTATGTTAATATTCATCGTGCACAATTCTCACCACACATGAGGGGGTTCTTTTATTTTGTAGAGGCGTGTGGAAAAAGAGAGTCCTGCCACCAATAGAAGCCAACCTTTACTCCTGGAAGGTTCATCATTGCTTGAGCTTCTTCGTCTTTGTGTCTCATTGGATTGCCGACTGTCATCTACTGACAAGTGCGAATCCTTTTTGTCATTTGATGGAGCTGTGCATGGCGTTTTTAAGGTCCGAATCTTTCTATTCCGTAGTGCTGTGTCCCCTTTTATGCAAGACTGAATTGTGCATTGTGTCTTTTCCATTAGAATATTAGACTGGGAAGATATGTCCATTACAACTCGAGTTAGCAAGGCAAGTACTAATGTGACCAGTATTGTCCCTGAATGCGTCACAGTGTGCTCTACAAGTAAGTGCGTTAAATGAGTGCCATACTTATCCTAGCTTGTCCATGTTTGAATTAATTATTTCATTTGGAGGGTGTTTCCAAACAATTATCCGCACATCAGCAGGTTCACGCTAGTTTTAACTTACTGTACTGTTATGAAATGTAACGTTTTGGCAGGGTAACAGTTCGACTATTTATTGACTCGTCGTTTCTCAGAATGTTGGCGCAGGGATGACGTCATATAACGGCGACTGTGGTGGACGGTAACCCGGATGTAAGTTAAATAAACGTAATCAGCACGGTCGCATCAAAATAGTTCAAGTTCCTATGTAATATGTGCTTTAAACGCCCTATATGATAATAGAATACGATTTAAAGTAGCCTCAAGCTTCGGCACAGCGATAGCGAGGGATTGTAGGATTTGTAGTCCATGGCAGATCGCCTGTGACCATGAATAAATATCCCATGATGCACCGCAGAAAAACTCACCTCATGGTAACCAATAAGAAGACGGGAAATAGAACGTTTGCCGCTAGAGGGCAGTAAAACATAGCCGATACAGTACACGGAGCGACAATTACTGACTTTTCATCAGGTGTTATTCACATTTATTATAGATGATTTGTATTATTGTTTGTCTTTTACTGTGTTATTCTGTATTTTTGTCAAAAATAACTTTACACTAGCTAAATGTCAAACACTAACTGGTAAGTAATATTTTAGTACGTTATATGGAATTAAAAACCGAACATATTTATGGTTTTTTTACGTTTTTATTTGGCTGACTGACAGTGATTACAGTCAAGAGGTAAACAAAATGAATGAGCATGATCTTTCCAATGACCACATCATACATTAGCATTAAGTCGTTTGGGATTTTATAGGGCCTCACCTGTTCCAACTTTGACCCAAATGTCGGACTTCCTGTCTGGTTCAGGTGATAATTGGAGCAGCACAGTTAAAGTACAGTGCACATCACATGGAAACATTTGCACAGTTGTAGGATTTATAGTTTATTAATGCAAGTTAAATTAGACATTTATAACAGTGTGCTGCTGTCATGATTTTGTATTTTGCCAGTTGCCCATTAAGCAAATTATTTATTCCAAACTAAGAAAAAAAAAACATTCAAATAAAGAAACTAAGGCTCTCTATTATGATGCATTTTTGACTTAAGAAGAACGAATGTTGACAATTAATAATATTTAATCATAGAGTTGTAACATACAGAAAGTGGTGCTTACATTTCAATTGTATTGTCTTTGCAATGAAATTAAAACATGTCTGCAATTAGATTAGAGCAGTGCTGCCACTTCCAAAAATATATATATTTATATATTTCATATTCTGCTCCACAGGGCAGGTTATACACGAAGTTCCTCTGGTACAGTGTCTGTCGCTCTCCTCACACATAAAAACATTTGGTTTAAAAAAAAAAAATTTTTACAGTCACATAAAAATCTACAAAGCTATGATGTCATTTTTTTTTTCTTCATATTTTGTATATTTTATGTCAAGCAAAAATATTGGTTGTGCTATGTATGATGTATTACAACGGATATTTAACAATAAATAATAATACATAGTACTAGAGCTGTACAAAATAAACCTAACCTCTCCAGCGTAGCATTTGTCTTGCATTAAGAGATGCACACATGTTGGTGAATGATTTGATTGAGTAGTGTACATAAAAGCAGTGATATTTGTTGCATCAGGTGTTATTTTAGACATTAAAATGTAGCAACACACTTTGCTACTTTGTCAACAAAATAAAATAAGTTAATACTGTTAGATTGATTTTATTCATAAAAAGCTGCAAGTATTGCACCTTTGCATAAAAAAAACATTATAATCAGATTCTAATATACATCTTAAAGGTAGCGGCTGAAGCCTTCATTTTGAAAAGCTTGGTTGTTTTGTCTTCTTAGCTCTTGGTAGGCACATTCAACATGTTGCAACTCGTTTTTGTCTTTGTGCATTTATAGTAGGAAGCGTATTCATATGGGCCCATTCGTCATGGTTTACTGACACTTGAAACGTGACAGATGATGTTAAATTTCTTAAATAGTTTTTTGTGGCTATTCCAAATTTGACCACAGCCGAAGTTTTCAACTGCACGCGAGATTCAAATGGGGCTTTATGAATGGGCTCTTCTGTAAGTGTAAGAATTCCGATGACATTTCTGTACATGAAATTAACAAATAAAGAGAGGAAGCAATCATGCCGCCGAAAAGGCCTTAAATAAATAACACAACAACAGGGAAGATAAAGTGAAATTATATCAAATTACCAGGAGGTTTACTAAATGAAAAAGGCCAGTCCACAAAATCCCTTTAACAGCTAGAAACCTAATGTCATCTATTCACTGCAGACTCCTCTTTTTCTGTATGAGGGATGATTAGTGTCTTCTGTTCTGGACATTTCAGCGTTACCGTTAGGAGGAAG
Source organism: Nerophis lumbriciformis (assembly GCF_033978685.3). Lineage (NCBI taxonomy): Eukaryota > Metazoa > Chordata > Actinopteri > Syngnathiformes > Syngnathidae > Nerophis > Nerophis lumbriciformis. The sequence goes on from NC_084555.2 coordinate 41,680,508, forward strand.
AAGGCCACAAGGAGTAAAAATTCAACTTTGAAGAAGCAGGTGATATGAAAATATCAGTGCTAATCAGTCGCCATGTCATTTTCCTGTTTCTCTGTGCTCCACCTCCGGAGTTGCTGGAATGCATTTGTGTGGCTTGTCAGAGGCCACAAAGCCAGACAAACAGTTGCACCTGTAGGATCCCTCCGTGTTAGTGCACTGGCCGTTCTGACACAAAGGCACCTTGTCGCTGATGTCCTCACACTCGTTTATGTCTGCGAGCAAAGGTCACATGTTAAACATTTGCACCATGACATTGTCTTTTAATTTGAACTGAATGAGCTAAAATGCTTTAAAACAATTATTACCACCATTGCAATGCAGTGGCACCTCTGTTTTTGTACGCTCCACTTCTTGTTTGACACAGCTTTCAATGAAAAATATTGACAGACGTGTACCCTGGTACAAACATTGTGTGGAATCGAGTGCCCAAACAAAGTCAGTCTTTTAAATGAGTATGACAGCAAAATGAACAACCATGGGGCCAAAGAAGGTTGCGAGTAACAGCACTTTGATAAAGAAGGTGAGAAGTACCATTGAATTCAAGAAAAATGTGTGGCAAAATAACACATTTTTATCAAGTTAAATCTTGAACGAAGGTGAAATTGATGGTTAATGTTCTATTATTAATTTAATTCCTTGTTTATATGTACTTTAAATTGTTTTCTACATGTAAAACCATCATTTTCTCTATAAAATGGAAATTTCACTATAAGTAGATGAAGCAATTCCTGAAGGACTTGCGTGTGAATGCTCCATTGCTGAAGTTGAACTAATTGTTGAAGTAGAGCACACAATTCCTGAACAGGCTGAATATTTTGAATGAGATAACAAATGGGGGAGTTGTAGAACTTTGAAAAATGGAAAATTGAGAAAAGCGGGAATTAACAAAAAAAAAATGCTAAATGCTATTTTGAATGTTGTGATTGGTTGGTGTTGGAATTTTTCAAATCGGTCGAGAAATATTGAAGTAGTAACATTTTTAAGTGAGAAATAGTATTCCTGGAATTTTGGGAAAATCAGGATTTTTTTCGAGTTAAAAAAACAACTTTGTTTTTTGTCCTGATTAAAAGGAATGATTTGACGGTGGAACAGTTGAAGTGGGTTGAACAATGTGGAAGGAGTAGTCGACAGAAAAAAGGGTGACACAAGGGTTTGAAAAAACGTGAAATCCTGGAATTTTTTCGAACTTGGAAAAATGATAGTTTGAATGTCCAGGATGAGTGGAATGTGTTGAACGTGGAATAGTCTGAATAGGTTGAAAAATGTGAAAATGGTGTAAGTTTGAAAAATGTCCGATTAATTTTAAATGGGAAAAATGTCCCGGGAAAACCTGGAATTCTGGGAAATCTGGGAATTTGTCAGAGGAAAGTCTACAATTCCCCAATAGGCTCAACAGTTTGAAGTTGGAACAATTTTAATCATGTGAAAAATGTGGAAGGTAGAACGCGCCAAAATCTGGAGAATAATAATAATAAATAGATTAATTTTGGTGTAGAAAACCATATGTGTGAACGCTTTGGAGCATTCATACAATTAAGAGCAGCCCATAGAGAGATTTTATAGAAGTGTAGATTTACTATCCACTGAAAATGACTCAACACAGCCATTATTGTCCTAATACAATACATGGCAACACAAGTGAGAAAACTTCACAGATGTCCAAATTCTATATCCAAAGTGTGAACATTTAGCGTCAGCACCATTGTTCTCTAGAACTGCCTTAATCCTATTGTGCATGGAATTCAGAAGAGTTGCACAGGTTGCTACTGGAATCCTCTTCTCCTGATGAAGTTGGTGGATGCTTCTCCGCCTATCTTTCTTTCGCTTCAGGATGCCCAACAGGTGGTCAATTGTGTTCAAGTCTGGAGACATTCTTGACCACTCTATCATTTTCACCTTTTTCAACAAGGCATTTGTCAAGGTGTGTTTGGGCTCTTTATTATGTTGGAAAACTGCAATGCAGCAGAGTTTCCCAAAGGAAGGGGATGCCATGGTACATCCAATTATTGTACACTTCAATGAACCTCAGCTCTCCCAGTGCTGGCAGCACTCATGCAGTCCCAGACCATGACGCGAGCACCACCTTGCTTGACTGCTGGCTCGGCACAATTACTGTCTTAATACTAAATCCTATAGCATTTTATTAGGACTGTGCTGATTAATAAATCAATTAATCGAACAATAAAAAAAAAATGAACTCGATAACTTTGCTGACATCAATAAATCGCTTCTTTTGTCGCTTTCAAACAGGGTGCAAAAGGGTTCACTCTCTCAGAACCTGAGCGTGTTTATTCAATAGCAGAATTACAAAACCCAAAACCAGTGAAGTTGGCACGTTGTGTAAATGGTAAATACATATACATATACATAGAATACAATGATTTGCAAATCATTTTCAACCTATATTCAATTGAATACACTGCAAAGACAAAATATTTAATGTACAAACTGAAAAACTAAGTTTTCTTGCAAATAATCATTAACTTAGAATTTAATGGCAGCAACCACTGTGTTACATGGCCTTTCCTTTTAACAACACTCAGTAAACGATTGGTCACTGAGGAGACCAATTTTTGAAGCTTTTCAGGTGGAATTATTTCCCATTCTTGCTTGATGTACAGCTTAAGTTGTTCAATAGTCCGGGGTCTCCGTTATCGTATTTTACGCTTCATAATGCGCCACACATTTTCAATAGAAGACAGGTCTGGACTACAGGCAGGCCAGTCTAGTACCCACATTCTTTTACTAAGAAGCTACGCTGTTGTAACACGTGCAGAATGTGGTTTGGCATTGTCTTGCTGAAATAAGCAGGGGCGTCCATGAAAAAGACGTTGCTTGGATGGCAACATATGTTGCTCCAAAACCTGCATGTACCTTTCAGCATTAATGGTGCCTTCACACCCCCATACCATCACAGACGCTGGCTTTTGAACTTTGGGCCTATAACAATCTGGATGGTTCTTTTCCTCTTTGGTCCGTAGGACACAACGCCCACAGTTTCCAAAAACAATTTGAAATGTGGACTCGTCAGACCACAGAACACTTTTACACTTTGCAGTACCGCCTGAGGGATCAAATTCTTTGGCCTCTCCACTTACGTGCAATGATTTCTCCAGATTCTCTGAAGCTTTTGATTATATTACGGACCGTTAGATGGTGAATTTCCTGAATTCCTTGCAATAGCTTGTTGAGAAATGTGGTTCTTAAACTGTTCGACAATTTGCCCGCACATTTGTTCACAAAGTGGTGACCCTCACCCCATCCTTGTTTGTGAATGACTGAGCATTTCTTGGAAGTGCTTTTATACCCAATCATGGCACCCACGTGTTTCCAATTAGCCTGTTCACCTGTGGGATGTTCCAAATAAGTGTTTGATGAGCAATCCTCAACTTTCTCAGTCTTTTTTGCCACTTGTGCCAGCTTTTTCGAAACATGTTGCAGGCATCAAATTCCAAACCAGCTAATATTTGCAAAAAATAACAACGTTTATCAGTTTGAATGTTAAATATCTTGTCTTTGCAGTCTATTCAATTGAATATAGGTTGAAAAGGATTTGCAAATCATTGTATTCTGTTTTTATTTACCATTTACACAACGTGCCAACGTCACTGGTTTTGGGTTTTGTAACTCCACTTGTCCATCTTTGTCTCGGTGGGTGGACCGCCACCTTACACACACACACACACACACACACACACACACACACACACACACACACACACACACACACACACACACACACACACACACACACACTTCTTTAGGATTAATACAAGTTAATGACATTTCAGTTACAATGGTAAAAAATAAAATAGTAATGAGAAATAAAAATGCATTGCTTTTGAAAGGAAATTGCATTATTATTATTATTATTATTATTATATATTATATTAAAATGTGTGCCTAATTTGGTATCAAAATAATGCTGACAATAACATCGTTTATCGGGAATGATTTGTGGAACAATATATCGTCCAGCAAAATGTGTAATTGGTCCAAGTCTACATTTTAACAATGTACTTTAAACATGGTGCAGGTGTCTAATCGATGAGCGAAACAATATTTAAAAAAATGCAAATTTTTGGGAAAAAACTAAACAAAAAAATAATGCCTTATTATTTTTTGTGGATTTTGTAACATTCAAATTGAACACACTACTGTATTAATTTAAATACTTTGATTACATAAATTAAATAATAAAAAATGAATACATTAAAAATATAAGACATCAAATCCATGATAAATTGTCATAATTATTGCAGAAATACAGAACATAGAGAACGTGCAACAAAGGACTTGCTCGTTGATCCTCATAATTCTGGAGGTTTGTGAATGCAACATGGCTCGCCGTAATAAGGAAGTACGGTGTTGTTGTGGCTAGCCTAGCTGTGTGGCGCTTTTATGATGGCTGCTCTTACTATATTACTTCCAAGACGTTACTTGTACAATATCACCACCAAGCACTTGTTTCAAGTGGCCAAGTGTGCAATCAATTAAGCACCATAACTACTTCGCTTTTCGGTCTTACATTGGCACCTGTGCCATTATGGAACCGGGTTTTGGTGCCCATCCCTCGTTGTGTCTTGACTCATTTTCAGTGGATCGTAAATCTATATACTGCTATGGAGGCTGTACCCTGACTACTCTAAAGTATATCAAATATTCTATTGTTTTGTCCTTTTAGAATAAAGACTCTAATAAAATGGTTTCTGATATGTGAGGGAAGTGTTTACTTTTGTGATATACTGCAGATACTGTACACCTAACTGATCATTTTCTAGTTTTTCACTGCCTTCTCAGTTGGACATCACTGCACTCAGCCGTCGATCCAAGTCATCCACCTGTCTTTTAGATCCCCTCCCAACTGCTTTGGTGTAAGTCTGCCTCGCCTCACTGATCCACCTCATCACCAATATCATCCATTCTTCTCTCACTACTGGAATTGTTCCCTCTGCTTTCAAAACAGCAACCATAACACCAATTTTGAAAAAAACAGGCTGAGATCCAAATAATTTTAATAATCTTCGTCCAATTTCAAATTCTGCCATTCATCTAAAAAATCCTTGAAAAAACTGTCTCCTCCCAACTTCACCCCCACCTACAGTTAAATAACCTTTATGAACAATTCCAGTCTGGTTTCCGCCCCCTGCACAGCACTGAAATAGCACTAGTAAAAATCACAAACGATCTCCTCCTGGCAGCTGATTCTGGTCTTCTCACTATCCTAATCCTCTTAGATCTCACTGCAGCCTTTGACACCATTTCGCACACTGTCCTCCTCCATAGATTGCACAGTATTGGCATCACAAGAACACCCCTTCACTGGTTTAGATCATATCTCTCCGACCGCACTCAGTTTGTTCAACTCCGTTCATTTAAATCCCCTCCGTCTCCCGTTTCCTCTGGTGTCCCCCAGGGCTCTGTTCTTGGTCCCCTGCTTTTTATCATTTACATTCTTCCCCTGGGCAATATTTTCCGTAATTTTAAAATACATTTTCACTGTTATGTGGATGACACCCAGCTCTACATCTCCACCAAACCAACTGCCTCTCTTCCTCTTTCCTCCCTTACAGACTGCCTCAGTGAACTCAAGCAGTGGTTCTCATCCAATTTCCTTAAAGTCAATAGTAATAAAACCAAAATCTTACTTGTCGGTACAAAAACCATTCTCGCCAAAACCAACAGCTTGTCCATTACTCTCTGCAATTCCTCTGTCTCACCCTCCTCCCAAGTCAAGAGTCTGGGTGTCATCCTCGACAGCACACTTTCCTTTCAAGCCCACATAAACAGCATTACCCGGTCTGCTTACTTTCATATTCGGAACATTAATCGTCTTCACCCATCCCTTACCCCACATACTGCTGCCATACTAGTCCATAGCCTGGTCACCTCTCGCCTGGACTACTGCAACTCTCTCCTGTTTGGTCTCCCTCATAAGTCACTTCACAAACTTCAGCTTCTCCAGAACTCTGCAGCCCGGATAATCACCAGAACTCCTTCAATCTAGCACATCACCCCTGTTCTCCAGCAACTCCACTGGCTACCCATCAAACATCGTATCCACTTTAAAATAATTCTCCTCACCTTCAAAGCCATCCATAACCTCTCTCTGTCATATCTCTCTGACCTGATCCATGTCGCCACGCCCTCACGTTCCCTAAGATCCTCTTCATCCATCCATCTCACTGTCCCTTCATTTAAACTGTCCACCATGGGTGCCCGAGCTTTCAGCCGCTCTGCCCCACATCTTTGGAACTCTTTACCACCAGACCTTCGTAACTTAGATTCAATATCCCTCTTCAAATCAAGACTCAAAACAAACCTGTTACTGACTGCTTATTCATTGTAATAATCTTTTCTTCTCTATCTTTGTTGTTGTTGTTGTTGTTTTTTATCCAATTTGATTTTTATCCAATTTGATTTTATTGTTTTGATTTTGTACGGTGTCCTTGAGTGCCCAGAAAGGCGCCTTATAAATAAAATGTATTATTATTATTATTATTATTTAAGGATATTACATCAAAATAATGCATGCGGACGAAGTGTATTGATCCGGAATGATTTTGTCCCCACGTTTTGCATCCTGGTAGGGACTGGTATCTTTCATATTTGAATCAATACAGTATCAATTCCTGGTATCTGGGAATTGATACCTGTACTCTTGTAACTTTGTGCGTGCTCATGTGTTAATAAATGTTAATTGCTCAATGATAAAATGTAATTTTTTTAAGTTTAACACTGAGCTAATAATGATTACTGTGCTGTCCAGCTGTTATATATATGTTTTTTACACTTCTTAGTCGTATTTGCAAGTGTTGTGTATACTCTTGCGGTGCCTGAGAATGCAGTTGCAATTCCAAGACATTAGATGGCAGTAGTTTATAGGATGTGGTGTGTTGCCATTGTCACAAAGTCGTTTTTGCCATTAAGTTGAAAGTGCCAGTCGTGTCTTTTGTTGAGTCCAACAAAGTGTTTATACCTCAAGTATTGTACTTATTAAACACCAACTGTTTAATTGAAACGTGCGGCGTAGTTGTAGTTTTTATTACCAAATTTAGAGGTGTTGAAAATGCCATGTAAAATCCACTAATCAGTAGCATGTACACCATAGAGCTAGCTCATTTTAAAAAGGGAAGTGTTACTTTACTTTCGAGCGCTTTTGTAACAGGTATGCTAGCTTTGTTGGCATAAGAAAAAAAAAAGCAAATTTACCTAGAGGTGGTCCGACTGACTCCGCTTTGAGGGCTTGGTTGCCCACTGTGCCTGAGACGGAGCCAAGTCTACAACGGGATGTGACGTCATGTGCAACAAAGGTATCTAAATATGGTACCATTTGAGTTTATGTGAATTGGTTCCCAGTAGAACTGACATAATTTGGTTTGTACCTCTAATAGTACTGAATTTCGTACCGATCCCTACATTCAGGAAAATGGGATATCTCGTAGTCCTTATTATTTTTTGAATGTTGAATTACAGCAGGTCCACCATCAAACATCCTCATCCATGTAGTTTTCGGCAGGATCATGATGCCGTTGAGCATTTCAAAAGCTCAGAACTTCAAGTAAAGATAACAAGGGCATCATAAATGTGACAGTGACATTGGTGAATGAGCCTCCTGTGTACGTCATGTTCTGATGGGCAATGATGTTTAGGAAAAGCAGGAATGTAGCATGTGTTGCACCACATGTTTCCACTGCCTCGGTATTATTGGCCTTGAGGCTGATAAGCCCGAACGCAGACGGAATATTGTAATCATAGCATTCCATAACAAGACAGTCTCACTTTCTCACAAGACAAACAAAGCACGCTTAAAAGATATAAAAACCGCATGTAATAGAGTGAGGGCCGCGGATTCAAGGCCTTACTCTTGGCAGCGAGCAGCTAAAAGACAATGCTTTTGGGGAGTAGACAGCTTTCATTAGATCGCCGTAAAAAAAAGTTAATGCAAGGTTGTTAAATGCAAAGCTTCTCCTTGAGCCGCATGCAGCGTTGCCTCACTGAAATAAATCCTAAGCCTGGCTCCGAAAGGTTTAAACACGAAGATCACCATTCCAACATTCTGAGAGGCGAATAAACTGACTGATAGATCGCATGCAGACTACCAGAGGTCCCTGTGTGATAGCCAAGATGTCACAGCGAGAGCCCACCTATGCAGGCCATCTTATTAAGGTCCAACTCATATCCGTCGAAGCAGTCGCAGGTGTAGCCTTCTCTCACGCGAACGCAGCGTCCATTCTCGCAGCCGTTCAGAATGCCGCATTCTTCTGCTTGGAGACCCTCAAAGCCTCCATAGCGTTCTGAGAAAGAAAGGACACAATGTGTTTATGGAACTAAGAAGAATGTTGTCAATGCATTTGTATGAAAGGGAATAAATATTTCAATAGTTTGTATTGGCATTAAATATGCCCGTTCTAAATATATTATATTGACAAAAGTCTTGGGACACAACACAACAGATTCTTGCTTGAATGGAGCAGAAGAACTTGAGAGCTCTGACTTCAACCTCAACCTCACAAATGACACAGTCCAAAAGCTTGCAGAATGTTTCCTCAGAAGAATGGAAGTTGGTATAGCTGTGCATTATCTACAAGTTTGACTTCCTAACCGCCTCATGCAAAAAAAGTTTAGGTTTACAATATTAGGTACCCATTGTAGGTGCAATCTAATCAGACCAGAGGCACGCAAGATGATGTCCTTGTCTAATTTCAATTTAGCCATGATGCAAAACTCAGTGATTATGTGTAGCTTTTAGTTTTTTGTCATAAAAAATGTGCAACATTATCTCAAGTTCTCAGCCTTATTTAAGAACATAGCATGAAGTTCTTGACTTAAGTGTGTTGTATTAATTGCATGTGTGAGCCTTAACATGCAAAAGATTAAAATAACATTCATGTGTCGCGTGCATTGATTTGAAAGATAATGTTCACGTCATTGTGCACTCACTATATTGTAAATGGGAGTTGCCGCTGTATGGAAGTAGAATTGTCTCACATCAACTTATATATATCAATATGATATTAATACATATGCATATATTTATAAATATACAAATACAAATGTGATATACAAATAAATAAATAATTTGTATAAATAAACGCGTATTTGTAAATATATTTTTGAGATTTTAAAATATATACAAATAACATTTATAAATAGAAAAATGTGACATAAATAAATCAAGAATTTCAATAAATAAACGTGTATTTGTAAATATATTTTTGAGATTTTAAAATATATACAAATAACATTTATAAATAGAAAAATGTGACATAAATAAATCAAGAATTTCAATAAATAAACGTGTATTTGTAAATATATTTTTGAGATTTGAATATAAATATGCTTGATTTGGTATTTGTATTTGTATTGAATTTGCATATGTGGATAGTTTTTTTGCTTTTGTGTTGATGAGACATTCCTACCACAAACCAAATTCACAAACAAATGTGACCTACACGCTCCCCTGAACAACCAGCAGAGGGCACTGCAGCCAGAGCGGTCTGGGTCACAGAGAATTATATGCAAAATGCCCGGAGTTCTCTGCACAAAAACAATCCACGTTTTTACAGAGAGAACGCACAACGGGCCTGAGCTAGCTAACGTTAGCGTTGTATTAGCTAATGCTAATTTATCCAGTTAATCTGAAAGATCATGCTAGCTGCTTATTTTATTGTATCAATGCCGTTTAATTACCTTGTCCCGATGTAGATACTGATCTCTTATCAGTGCAATGCAATGACGTGCAGTGAGGTTGATGGCTGGTGAGGCACTGACTTCATCACAGTCAGATTTACAAACATATGAACTCTAAAGAGTATCTTATTCACCATTTGATTGGCAGCAGTTAACGGGTTTTGTTTAAAAGCTCATACCAGCATTCTTCCCTGCTTGGCACTCAGCATCAAGGGTTGGAATTGGGGGTTAAATCACCAAAAATGATTCCAAGGCGCGGCCCCGCTGCTACCCACTGCTCCCCTCACCTCCCAGGGGGTGATCAAGGGGATGGGCCAAATGCAGAGGACACATTTCATTACACCTAGTGTGTGTGTGACAATCATTGGTACTTTAACTTAACTTTAACTTTACACATACAAACTGTAGCACACAAAAAAGCACATTTAATAAAAAAAAACATTATTATGGTCTTACCTTTACTTAGAAATTAAGTCCATGCGCCGCAACTAAAGCCCTCACTTAAACTTTCCACGTGCAAGATTGAATCTATTTAAAAAAGTGTAACCGAGGGTTTATAAATGTCGCCTATACTGTATGAAACTACAAAATAACAAACACGGAGGCTCTAGTTTACACGAGGACCACTTTATTTACCTTCTTTCAAAAACCTCCGCAACGTGACATCACTTCCGCTCTTAGCGCCTTCAAAATAAGAGCTCAAGGCATATACTGTATAACAGCGCATAACAGGAACTTAACATCACAAAGAGGAAAGCCCATGAAAATAGGTTACAAAAGTTATTTAATAAGAAGCCAAAAAGTGCAAAAACAATAATGTTCGTGTTGGAGGAGTTGTGAATTAGGTACACCTGCAGTCTGCAGGTGTATCTGCACAGCAGGCCAGCAGTTAGCCGAGTCATTGCGCAATCCATGTTGCGGCACTGAGTGACGTGCCTCAACTGGCTGCTGTTCACCGCACCGTCTCTTCTCAGTATTTGAACGGCAAATGTGAAAATTCAGCGATTTTGAATAAAAATAATCTAAAACTGGTGAAGTTAAATGGAAAATAACTTTATAGTATAATCACGGGATGCATATAACAATTTAATTTTTTTTTTTTCTTTTTACATTTTTTTTCTTTCCATGATGGCAGGTGAGCCCCCGGCTCACCTGCCTCTAGTGACTGCACGTCACTGGTGCAATGTGTGTCAAATCATACTAAAAGTCATGACGTAATATGACCCTCCCTATTGTGCCTCTGATTGGCTCGCCAATGTCTGACCATGTCTGTGACCCAGACCGCTCTGGCTGCAGTGCCCTCTGCTGGTTGTTCAGGGGAGTGTGTAGGTCACATTTATTTGTGCATCTGATTTGTGGTAGGAATGTCTCATTGACACAAAGCAAAATAGCGATCCACATATGCAAATTCAATACAAATACAAATACAAAAACAAGCATATTTATATTAAAATCTCAAAAATAATATTTACAAATATACGTTTATTTATACAAATACTTGATTTATTTGTATGTCCCGTTTTTATATTTATACATTTTATTTGTATGTATTTTACAATCTCAAAAATATATTTACAAATACGCATTTATTTATACACATTTTTTATTTATTTGTATATCACATTTGTATTTGTATATTTATTAATATATGCATATGTATTAATATCATATTGATATATATAAGTTGATGTGAGACAATTCTACTTCCATATCGCTGGAGGACCCAGCATGCCTTGCGAGCACTTCGTTAATAACAGTTAAAGCAGGGGTGTTGAACTTGTTTTCATCGAGGGCCACATCGCAGTCATGGCTGCCTTCAGAGGGCCGCTTGTAACAGTGAATGTAAGAATATAAAAGTATAATCGCCTCATTATATTATTGCCTATGCATTTAGTTATTTGATGATTGTACGTACAAATAGATGGATAACTTGCTTTGAAATCGTAAGTCAAGGTGACGAGCAGATATTTAAGTATTTATTGTTATTTTTACAAACTATCATACGGTATACAATATTTTTGTTATTTTTTTACAAACTATCATACGGTATATAACAATTAGGGGTGTCAAAAATTTTATTTTTATCACATTCGAATCCTGATTTTTTTTAGTAATTTTTTTTTTTTTTTTTGACGAATTAATTTAAAAAACTAAACATTTTTAGGCCATCTCTATGCTTACTTGGGGCATCTATGTGTCACACGTCAGCTCCCAAAAGGAGGTTTTGTAACCTGTAAGCTGCTTTGTTAAGGGGTTATTATTATATCAAATAATGCATTGCAAAAATCAGTTTGAATCGAGTATCGATTATGAATCAAATTCTCTACCCAGAATCGGAATTGAATGGCGAGGTGCCCAAAGATTCACACCAATAACAATTGAATATTTGTATTTATATCAAAGTATAGAACATGAAATTTCATGTAAATTTTTTTCTGACAAAATGGAAATAATGAAAACATTTAGTAAGAAAGATGAAGTATCCACATTATTCCCAGGCTTTCGCGGGCCACATTAAATGACGAGTCAGGCCGGATCTGGCCCCCTGGCCTTGAGTTTGACACATGTGAGTTAAAGGAACTTGTTTGTTGTTACCTACATACAATGGTAGTTTGTTGTTATTGTGTGTTAACTTACTGTACCAGTTACGTGATGTGCTGTTCACTTTTTTGGTTTGTACCGTGAGTATGACTGTCATTCTGTTTGATGATCAAATTGGTTGTTTGTTATCCCTTGCAAATTAAAGATCACCTTCCTTAAACGAGCTGCCTCTGAATTTGCAGCATACGATGCAATCTACTGTCTGTTGTAAAGAGCAACAAGCCGCTGAGACAGTCCTATGTGTTTCTGAGGTGGGCAAGCTGATAGAGCACAGTTTTCTGGGGGAAAAATCATAAAATCTTTCTGTGGTTATCCAAATTTATTTGTGACACGCGGCCACCAATAAGTGTGTGGGGAACACTGATACATTCTATTTTATAAGATTGTGCATCTTCCATATGGTAACCAAAATATTAAACTCACCTCATAGTATGATGTAGTGCAATTCTACATCAAACTAAACATAAAACATTAACATGTTGAAGTAGCCCATCTTTGGGAAATTAAAACCCCACCCCTCCACGTTCCCAGGCTGGCAAACACTTAATTGTATAACACTGTACGCTGTTAATGCAGTTTTCCTTACAAGTCACGTTTTGTGTATTTGTGTTGTGCAGGCGGCGTTTATTTTATAAAAAACTGGAGGGAGGAACAACTGCAATAATTATGCGACATATGCATTGCATGTGCCTGTGGGTGAGTGTACCTTGAGCTTTAATTTTGTGGATTATTTTAAACAATTACTATTCTTTATTTATATTATGCAAGGTGGTGTTTATCACTGAAAAACATTAAAATACGCTTGTGCATGGGCAATGGTGCCAGGCTCAAGCAAGTGCACCTCTTTTACGCAAAAGTATTGCCAGCGACGTGTATTTACCTGAGCTCTTGTAGTAGATGTAGCTGTACCTAATGTTGCGGCCAGTGAATATAATGTGAAGTCATGCTTCAGTGACAGTTTGTCATTGATTAAGCACGTAATATACACACACCAGAGTAGGGATCCACTGGCCGTGGCCGGTGCTCGCGGGGTCGATGGATGGGGACCCGGACAGGTGGCTGTCGAACACTGTAGTCGTTGTCGTTAAACAGAGGGATGCTCTCTGGAATGTCGTACGGTCCAGCTGGTCCACCATAGTTGTCCCAGTATGGAGGAACAAAAGGCTCGGCGGGATCCTCAGGACTGTCGACGCCGTACTCATAACCCGGTCGCTCTCGCAAACTGTCTGAACTTCCTCTCAGAGGCAGGTTGCACATGACTGCATAATCCTCTGAGCATAACAGAGCAGAGATTAGGATTGGACATCTAAACTGACATTGGACCGAATTATAAAAATATTCTCACCTGAGTCTCTTCGAGGACAGAAGGCACAATGTCCACTCCAGGCGATTCCATACAAGCAGCAGCATTCAGTGTAGGTAGTTCTGCGGCCCCGGAGGGGTTCTGAACACATGTTGTCTCCCTCCAGACGCTGCCAGCAGATGTCCATGTGCACATCAAGGTTAGACTCCACAGTTTCTTTGAAAAAACACAAATAAGTCACACAATTTAAAGTACCAGTAGAGTGGTAAGCAAGTTGCCTCTCTATTGAAGCTGTTATCATATACAGTATATATGATGTATGACACCGGAAAATGTATTAAGTTTGCGTGTAAAGAGGTATAATCAAAATAATATCAATCTCACGGAGATTGCCAAGCCATTTTGAGAGATAATGAGCTAACCAGTCATGTGATCGCGTGACGTAGAGGTAGGAACCGCAGATCCTATCCCTACCAACAACAATGCAAATCATGCAGACTTTGTGGGAGCCAATAACAATTACCTTGGGACAAATGAGTGCTAAACAAGAAATACAAACTACGAACATGATAAAATGATAGTTTACTATACAATGTCTGCTCTGACTTCGATGACGACTGATAGGATGTCCATACCTTCCTGTGCGGATGAAGAATTAATTTCAATCTAGAAGGATTAAAAAAGTGGCTGCTGACAGTCACACTGTCTTCGGTTGTGTGTGTTTGTCTCTATCTCCGGGTATCAACTATATGTCACAGATGAACCGCTTCTAGATTCATGGCTAAATCCTCCTAATATCCAGATAAGAGTCATGATCTTTATAATCTAGAATAACTTTGACGTGCTGGCGTTCGGCTCGTGGTAGCAGAAGAAGGCTCAATATGCTGCCAGTAAGTGGTGCATAAGCTTTTTCTTCTTCTTTACAGTTTTACATCCATATATGTTGCAGAACTGCTATTTTTTCAGTTTAATTTTATAGTTACATCTAAGTCTCTCCTTGAGTCCAGTGCAGCATGAACTATAGTTAGCTCTCGGTTATCAACGCTAAAAATAGATTGTCTGCGTTAGCCCTTATCATAACAACATTACTAATATTTGATTATTATTAAGGTCGCAAAAAGTAAACAGAGTATCGTTTGCGGGTTTTGGATGGTTATTTAGAAGGTTTTGTAGGCAAAATGGAGAGCCCCTATAAACTCCATTGTAAGTGGACTATTTATCTTTTTACGACTATGAATATAGGTAGATGGATACAATGAAACACGATTAAAGTCAACTTGTTTTACCACCCTACTGATATGTTAAAACAGTGGTGTGTGTGTTTTTGCACGTCTCACCTTCTGTAGTGTTTACGCTTATGCAGCGCCGTTGGGTGCTGTCCAGAACTAATGGTGGACTGCAGAAACAGTTAAAAGAGCCCGCCGTGTTCACACAAACTCCATCCATGCAAGAATTTCCAAATTCACATTCGTCATAATCTGGAAAACACATGGTCATACAAATATTCAATATATATCATAAAACGTTTAAAGGGAAACTGCATTTTTTTTTTTTTTTTGTCTGTCATTCACAATCTTTATGTAAGACAAGAGCACATATGTTTTTCTTTTTTTATGCATTCTAATTTGTAATATAAAGCAAGTACTAGGTGGCTAAAAATTATTGGGAGTAATATTTTACGACCATTATTAACTCAAAACATACAAAATTTGCTGAAAGGCGAGCATAAAACGTTAGCATGTTAATGTTAGCATGCTAACAATTGAAATGGTAACAGGACAAGGGCTAGCATACTTTTAAAATGGCGCCAAGTACTGGAATTCATGATGATTTATGTTAAAAAGTACGAAATTAGCTAAAATGCTAGCATACAATGTTGGCATGCTAACTTTAGCATGGTAACAGAGGAACAGCTAGTAGACTTCCAAGTCAGCGGTAAGTAATGAAATCCATGATCATTATTTAGTAAAAAAGTATGAAATTAGCTAAAATGTTAACACAAAATGTTAGCAGGCTAATATTAGCTTGTGGGGCGGCGTGGCTTGGTTGGTCGAGCAACCGTGCCAGCAACTTGAGGGTTCCAGGTTCGATCCCTGCTACCGCCATTCTAGATCCGAGTGACTGCCGTTGTGTCCTTGGGCAAGATACTTTACCCACCTGCTCCCACCGCCACCCCACACTGGTTTAAATGTAACTTAGATAATGGGTTTCACTATGTAAAGCACTTTGAGTCACTAGAGAAAAGCGCTATATAAATATAATTCACTTCACTTCACAAACATTAGCGTGGTGACAGGGAAACAGCTAGCATACTTCTAAAATGGCACCAAGTAACAAATTCCATGAATATTTAGTAAAAAAGAACGAAATTAGCTAAAATGCAAGCATAAAATGTTAGCATGCTAACATGAGCAGGGAAACAGGGGAACAGCTAGCATACTTCAAAAATGGCAGTAAGTAAATAAATCCATGATTATTTGGTATAAAAAGTTTTTAAAAAATAGCTAAAATGCTGCGACAAAACATTAGCATGCTAATAATCGCATACAAACATTAGCCTAGAAGAGCCAGCATACTTCTAAAATGGCACAGAGTAACAAAATTAATAATTGTTGGGTTAAATAGTACTACATTAGAAAAAATGCTAGCAAAAAATTGTTGCTTGCTAACATTAACATGCTAACAGGGGAACAGCTAGCATACTAGTAAGATGGCACCAAGTAACGAAATTATTAGGTTAAAAAGTACAAAATTAGCTAAAATGCTAGCAAAAAAACATTAGCATATTAACGTTAGCATATTAAAATTTACATGCCAACAAGGGAACATCTAATAAACTTCTAAGATTGCGCAAGGTAACAAAATCCCATGATGTTAAGGGTAACACGTTCATAATTTGCTTAAATGCTAGTATAAAATATTCCCATGTTAATGTTAGCGTGCTAACATTGATACGGTTAGCATACTTCCAAGATTCCGCCATGTAATTAAATTCCATAGCTAAACAGGTTGCTTTCGGATTTTTTTGAATCGGTTGGGAAATATGGGAATTGTGAAACTTTGAAAAATGTCCCATTCATTCCGATGGGGATTTCCTAGTAATTTAGGAATGTTAGGAAAAGTGGGAATTTTTTGAAGGTGATAAATAGCATGAATGTCTTGAATAAGTTGATTTGGTTGGTGTTGGAATGGTTTATATCGGTCGAGAAATGTTGAAATAGTAATGCTTTTTAATGAAAATCAGTTTTACAGAATTCAGGAATTCCAAGAAAACTGGAAATTTTGGGGAAACTTAGTAAAGTGTTAGTTTGAAAGCCTAGGATAAGTGGAATGTGTTGATGGTTAAATGGTTTGAATCGCTTGAGAAATGTGAAAAATGGAAATATTGTCCATTCATTTGAACGGGAATTTCCTGGAGATTTAAGAATTTTGGGAAAACCAGGATTTTTAAAAATATAAATAATATCACAAAGGCCATGGATAAGATTAATGGGTTGGTGTTGGAATATTTTGAATCGGTCGAAAAATGTAGACGTAGTAACACTTTGTAACTGAAAATGGGTATTCCGAAATTTCAGGATTTCGGGAAAACCAGGAATTTTCCAGAAAAAAAAGGTAACTTTGATGTCCCGACCAAGTGGAATGTTTTGATGGTGTACTTGTTGGAATTGGTCATAAAATGCAGACGGTGAAACTGAAATAAATCAAATCTCATTACCTCCGATGTTGGCTGACTTTTGTTAGCATTTATTTACTAGTTATAAAGCATTAAAAAAGAAAAACCTAAATGTGCTCGTCTCAAATAAGGATTGTAAATGTTAGGAAACATTCCCCAAAAAGTGCAGTTCCCCTTTAAGTGCAGTGCAGAGCCTTTTTATTTTTTTTTATTATTTTTATTTTTTACTTAATTACAATTGTCAGTTAAAACATAAAAAATGAATACGTTCCATTCACATTTTTTTTAATGACTACATTTTTTATTTATCACCATTGTCTCAACTCTGCACATTTTATTTTAAGAGACATTGCATTCGAAAGAAAGCTGCTGGCTTTACTTACAAGCATCAAATAATCTAGGATAAAATAAAACGTTTAAACATTCACTTAGAAACTGAAAGTGATACGCCTAATGGAACATGTGGAGTCAATGAGAGCAGCCTGCCACACACTGGCATAGAACACACTGGTCTCTCATATGGACTATAATACAGCTGCACTGCAGTGTTTGACATGAATCAATGATTTCAAAAGATATGGATAGTTTTCTTACCAATACACTCAAGCCTAACGTCGTCATAGTAGAATCCAGAGCGACAGTAGCAGGTATAAGTGGAGTAGAGGTTTACACACTGTCCGTTCTTACAAATGTCTGACCCAAACATTTCACACTCATTTGCATCTAAGGAAAAAAGACACAAAAACACACCTTGGATTGACATACTGCAAAAAACACACACACATTATTAATGCTGTTTTAAGAAATATTGCTTTTAAAGCTTTTAAATCCCCTCCAGTGAAGAGGTCAGGACACAGTGCCATTAAAGTAATGATCCAGGTATGCATCCCATAAAGCACTTTGTTAAAAAGTGGCAAGGGATTTTGTTTGTTTACATGACTTTAAAAGTGCCAGAAAGTAAAAAATAAAGCATTCCTGTGCCAAAAGTGAGGTAGCTATAAAAGCTTAGGTGTTTTATTTTAAAAAGTACCAATGTAGAGTCGCTGTTCTGCCAGACTTTGAGTGGAGGAAGCAGGCAGGGGTATTGAACCGCTGCCATGAGGGCACAACTGGTGATGGTCATCTGGAAAAAAACATACTGTTGTTACTGCTGGATAGGATGTAACAGATATCATATTAGTGACATTAGGCCTGGGCATAATAAGAAAATAATAATTAACTGACAGTTTAGTTATGTGGAACGGTTATTGATTAATTGTAATTGATGCAAAATGGACTGTGCTATGTTTAAAGGGGAACTGTCCTTTTTTGGAATTTTGCCTATCATTCACAATTATTATGAGAAACAATAACCCATATTTTTTTTAGGATTGTAAAGATAAACAAAACTCCAAAATCGATGTAGCTTTCAAAGCCCTCTTAAACAACTTCAAAACCCTCCATCAATGTTTTATATACACGCTGCATGGTTATATATAATGTAGTAACAGCCACGTCCATAACAATATGTAATATGTACAATATTTACTGTATTTTGGTCATTTTAAGCATTACCGGAACTTACTTGCTGGGCACATTTATTTCGTTGCCTATGGCAAAGCACTTCTGGCAACAAACACATGTTCTAATCATGGCAGATTTGGTAATAGACAACGAAAATGGCTATTTAGACATATGAGGATTCACAACCTTATCGTTTGAAGCTGAATATACGGAGGATGGACTGCTGGCTATACAAGCTTAGCGAGCATGAAGAGAAGGTGAAACATTGGAGCAGACGGAAGCCGAGAGAGTCAAGACCAGAATGACTTGACGGTGTAAATGGGGAGCTTTGAACCAAATTATGCTACTTATCCAAAATCAGCTGGAAAAAAACCGTCCCCGGCCATCTTGACCAAACAGACAAATGTGTAACGAGTAAGTCACTATAATATTGATCGACATACACTGTCAAGCTCGCTGTGTGTAAACAAAACATGAAATAATACTTTACAGATACTGTAATATAATTGTTCATGGTTTTCAATCAGTACAGATTGGTGTCATATCGCATTGTGTTGTGCATTACAAACTCCACAGCGATTCAGCTGTTGACGCACCTAGAACTAGCCGATTATTACATATAAGAATGCAAAAAAACCAACAACCCCAAAAACATGTGTTGTTGTCTCTCATAAGGATTATGAACGATGGGCATCATTAAAAAAAAAGTGCAGTTACCGTTTAACTCTTTTGATGCCTGCTGATTTGAATGTATGCATTTATAATCTTTAAATAAAAGACACGCTGCCATTTGCCGACTTTTTTCTTGGAAAAAAAACTAAACTAAAAGTCCTGATAAATGGTTCAAGAAAAAAAAATGCACTCATGAATCGTTTCACCTCCTCCTGGAGTGGGACAAGCGTAGATCTCACAGTTGTCGCCCCAGCCGGCACCCACAGTGCAACAGCACTCCTGCTTGGTGGTGTTCCGAGACAAGACGTTGTCGCAGAAGTTGGCATCGTTTAAGTTGTAGTAACACTCTTTCCTTTCCTCGTTTGTGGGGGCCACAGGAGCAGGGTCTTTTGAGTCGGTACCAGCTATGAAGTAGTCAAACAAATAGAATACATGAGGTCAAAGGGTAGTTACGGAGTGGCACACCCCAATAGTTATACAATTTGTAATTCAACAATATGCCTTCTCATGACAGACATACATTATTTACAGTAGTAAATATAAACACCAAAGGTGACAGTATCTGAAACATCTTTCTGGTGTCATTTTAGTTTCATTTACATGTACTGTACTTTTATAATATAAATGGTAAGTGGTCTGTATTTAAATCATGTTTTTACCACGGGTGTCCAAAGTGTGGCCCAAGAGCCATTTGCACCGGTTGTTTCATCAGCCCGCGACGCATTCTAAAAATACTATTAAAAAAAAGTAAAATAAAAAAGCAAACAGGTGAAATATAATAAGAAAAAGTTGCAATGGTGACTAATAAAACGCTGCCATGCAGGCTGTTTATTTTTTAGTGCTGCCATTTGTCAAATAATAATAATGAATCAAAATCAGTGTTGCTATAAATGAGCTATTTAGGGGCACCAATTACTTCACATCAAAAATTAAGTATTTAAGGCTGTAATTACATTATATTAAATATTTCACTTTTCACAACATTTTTTGGGGGGAAAATAATGCATATTTTGTGTTTTTACCATACAAAGGGAATAAAACATAAAAAATAACAAAATTAAAAAAATACAACTTTATATTATCGGATAGACCTGAAGTTGATGTAGAGATTTAAGCAATGGAATTTTTTTTTTTAAATAATATATGACTTATTTTTAATATTGTCTCTGGGACCAAACTTGAGGGGAGCCGTAAAGGTAAAAAAAAACCTATATATTGTATAGGTTTTGAAAATGAAAAATATAAAAATGGCCCCCGCATACTAAGATTTTTCAGTGTGTGGCCCTAAGTGGTAAAAGTTTGGACACCCCTGGCTTTTACTATACCTGAAACGATACCCAAAGCGCTTTACATTATACATCACATTCACCCATTCACACACACATTCCCACACTGATGTCGGAAGCTGCCATGCAAGGCTCTAACCACGGGAGCAAGCTGGGTGAAGTGTCTTGCTCAACGGCACAACGGCTAGGATGGCGGAAGCTGGATACAAACCAGGAACCCTCGACTTGCTGGCACGGCCGCTCTACCATCTGAGCCACGCTGCCCTATGTGTGTATGTGTGAATATATATATATATATATATATATATATATATATATATATATATATATATATATACATACAAACCCCGTTTCCATATGAGTTGGGAAATTGTGTTAGATGTAAATATAAACGGAATACAATGATTTGCAAATCCTTTTCAACCCATATTCAATTGAATGCACTACAAAGACAAGATATTTGATGTTCAAACTCAACTTATTTTTTTTTTGCAAATAATAATTAACTTAGAATTTCATGGCTGCAACATGTGCCAAAGTAGTTGGGAAAGGGCATGTTCACCACTGTGTTACATGGCCTTTCCTTTTAACAACACTCATTAAATGTTTGGGAACTGAGGAGACACATTTTTTAAGTTTCTCAGGTGGAATTCTTTCCCATTCTTGCTTGATGTACAGCTTAAGTTGTTCAACAGTCCGGGGGTCTCCGTTGTGGTATTTTAGGCTTCATAATGCGCCACACATTTTCAATGGGAGACAGGTCTGGACTACAGGCAGCCCAGTCTAGTACCCGCACACTTTTACTACGAAGCCACGTTGATGTAGCACGTGGCTTGGCATTGTCTTGCTGAAATAAGCAGGGGCGTTCATGGTAACGTTGCTTGGATGGCAACATATGTTGCTCCAAAACCTGTATGTACCTTTCAGCATTAATGGCGCCTTCACAAATGTGTAAGTTACCCATGTCTTGGGCACTAATACACCCCCATACCATCACAGATGCTGACTTTTCTCTTTGCGCCTATAACAATCCGGATGGTTCTTTTCCTCTTTGTTCCGGAGGACACAACGTCCACAGTTTCCAAAAACAATTTGAAATGTGGACTCGTCAGACCACAGAACACTTTTCCACTTTGTATCAGTCCATCTTAGATGAGCTCGGGCCCAGCTAAGCTGACGGCGTTTCTGGGTGTTGTTGATATTGATGTTGTTTTCGCCTTGCATAGGAGAGTTTTAACTTGCACTTACAGATGTAGCGACCAACTGTAGTTACTGACAGTGGGTTTCTGAAGTGTTCCTGAGCCCATGTGGTGATGTCCTTTACACACTGATGTCGCTTGTTGATGCAGTACAGCCTGAGGGATCGAAGGTCACCGGCTTAGCTGCTTACGTGCAGTGATTTCTCCAGAGTCTCTGAACCCTTTGATGATATTATGGACCGTAGATGGTGAAATCCCTAAATTCCTTGGTTGAGAAAGGTTTTTCTTAAACTTTTCAACAATTTGCTCACGCATTTGTTGACAAAGTGGTGACCCTCGCCCCATCCTTGTTGTGAATGACTGAGCTTTTCATGGAATCTACTTTTATACCCAATCATGGCACCCACCTGTTCCCAATTAGCCTGCACACCTGTGGGATGTTCCAAATAAGTGTTTGATGAGCATTCCTCAACTTTATCAGTATTTATTGCCACCTTTCCCAACTTCTTTGTCACGTGTTGTTGGCATCAAATTCTAAAGTTAATGATTATTTAGAAAAAAAAAAAAGTTCATCATTTTGAACATCAAATATGTTGTCTTTGTAGATATTGAACTGAATATGGGTTGAAAATGATTTGCAAATCATTGTATTCCGTTTATATTTACATCTAACACAATTTCCCAACTCACATGGAAACGGGGTTTGTAAATATATATATATATATTAAGGCCCTGCGATGAGGTGGTGACTTGTCCAGGGTGTACACCGCCTTCCGCCCGATTGATGCTGAGATAGGCTCCAGCACCCCCGTGACCCCGGACAAGCGGTAGAAAATGGATGGATGGATGGATATATATATTAATATATTCATATATATAAATCACCAAAATGATTCCCGAGCTGCTGCTCACTGTTCCCCTCACCTCCCAGGGGGTGGAACAAGGGGATGGGTCAAAATCAGAGGGTAATTTCACCACACCTAGTGTGTGTGTGACTATCAGTGGTACTTTAACTTTTATATATATATATATATATATATATATATATATATATATATATATATATATATATATATATACATATATGCAGTACAGGCCAGAAGTTTGGACACACCTTCTTATTCAATGTGCTTTCTTTATTTTCATGACTATTTACATTGTAGATTGGCATCAACACTATGAATGAACACATGTGGAGTTAAAAAAAGGTGAAATAACTAAAAACATGTTTTATATTCTAGTTTCTTCAAAATAGCCACCTTTTGCTCTGATTACTGTTCTGCACACTCTTTGCATTCTCTCAGTGAGCTTCAAGAGGTAGTCATCTGAAATGGTTTTCACTTCACAGGTGTGCTTGAAGCTCATTGAAAAGAATGCCAATAGTGTGCAAAGCAGTAATCAGAGGAAAGAGTGGCCATTTTGAAGAAACTAGAATATAAAACATGTTTTCAGTTATTTCACCTTTTTTTAACTCCACATAAGTTAATTTATAGTTTTGATGCCTTCAGTGACAATCTACAATGTAAATACTCATGAAAATAAAGAAAATGCATGGAATGAGATGAAGGTGTGTCCAAACTTTTGGCCTGTACTGTGTGTGTGTGTGTATATTTTATATATATATATATATATATATATATATATATATATATATATATATATATATACACACACATTGGCTAAGATTTCTTGATGAATGTTATGAAAGTTACCTGTAACATTGTCTCTACAGTTAAAGTTTTTATGAGGCTGACATTTTGAATTGAAAAGTTGATAGTCGATATGCCTGCATGGCCCCTAGTAGGTGGTGCATTACCCGGGTTCGCCACTGTTCAGCCAAAAGACATGGACTCAGGCATTTTGCCCATAAGCTGCCGGCTTAGCCAAATAGAAACACTGGCAAGTCAACACACCATTCACGTTCACATGATTGATTAACACACGTCGAAAGCAAACAGTGGAATGTGGCAAAAAGGTACACAGAAGCATAGCTGAGGCTTAGTGCCCAGGCAGAAGGAAAAACAACGCTGCCGAGGGCGCGCCGCTTATTAATCTAAATACACCCAATTCCTGTACACAGACCAAGCTGGTGTTTCCATGACTCAAAGTGCTTTCTCTGAAATCACAATGCCCTGCGCTGTCATGATGTTATCTTAGAAGAGATGTCTACAGCGTCGATTACCATTAGGTACAGTCCATCATTGTTTGTCTTGGTGGGAAAGTGGGTCTACAGTAACTGGGCCTTTGGGGAGTTCGCTTGGCTCTACTGAAGGAGTTACAGCATCAATTGTCTGGGGGATTAGACTCATCCAAATAGTGCACGCCGTCCAGCCAATCGCAACAAAACAAAGGGAAGCAGCCAGGTCAAAAAGATACACTGAGAGACGTCGAGTAGGTCGCGTCCACCTCGTCACCCCTGTTGTTTAAATAATAAGACACGGCTCATTAAATGAGTGAAAACTCAGGCTATTGCCGATGCAATGCAGAATTAGGTCTTGGGAGGCACTGTGGGTGCAGGCGTCGTTCTCTTACCCAGGGAGCGGCAGCGGCTGGTGGTGGGATCAAATTCCTCATTGTCGTTGGGGCAGATGCACAGGAAGCTGCCATCAAAGTTCTCACACAAGGCCTCCCCGCACAGCGCCAGGCTCATCTCGCACTCATTCACGTCTGAGAGAGGCGGCAGGAAAGAGATCAAGAGGTCAGTGAAGGATCAAGCATGTACACAGTGGCATGTGCTCCACAAGTACCATGTCAGTGGAAGTCTGTTTTTGTGCTCAGCTTAAAAATACAAATTACCCAAATGTTCTCGTTATCAAGAACATACATACTCCATATACTGTAAGTATTGATAATATATAATACATTGTGGTAATGTACAAAACCCAAAACAAGTGAAGTTGGCACCTTGTGTAAATTGTAAATCTATTTATATATATTGGGGTTTTGTATTATATGACCCCTTATGTAAATCACCAGTTTGTAGCCCAGTGTTCTGTTTGCTGGTAAGGTTAACATGTCATTGCAAGGATCTGTCATTGTGTTTACTGTGGTCCAAGTTTATCCATACAACAGTAGCACTCCAGTGTTTTTAAGAATTTGCTGCAAAAATGTTTGTCTCCCAAGTTTTGAACTGAACTCTGGGACCAGTACAGTGTCATTTGGCACCCAGGCCGCCAGTTCAATAGCCCTGCTGTATAGGCTACTTCCAGAAGGAAAGAGATGCAAGTTGCCTCACATGCACTCAGCCATCATTGTGGTGTACATTTAATTTTTCCTTGACTAATATTGTTGAGTTGGCCATGTTGCGCTAAGCAGCCTGGACAGAGACACATACCAAACGATCAAGCCCCTAGATATAAATTGCATTAGAGACCAAGCCGACTGCATTGCCTTCTTTATCTGTTGGGACGAGGAGGATAAGTCTAGATTAAAAATAGGTGGTTGCCTTGAACGCACTTGTTTGATCTCCTGTTCTATGGTCTTCATCACATTGTGAGGGAGCATCAAAAAAAAAAAAAAAAAAAAGGTCCTCCATTTTATTCCATTAATGCAAGTTCTAGAGCAATCTTACAAACGGTGGTCGAATTCCACATCGTATGACCTTTAGGATGTTAAAATATGGCTGCCCCGCTGTATTGCTGTTGGCCTGATAAGCACAATAGTTTTTTGTTGTTCTTACAATAATTATACAAAACCCAATACCAGTGAAGTTGACACATTGTGTAATTCCTAAATAAAAACAGAATACAATGATTTGCAAATCCTTTTCAAATTATATTCAATTGAATAAACTGCAAAGAAAAGATATTTAATGTTCGAACTGAGAAACAATATTTTTTTGCCAATAATCATTAACTTAGAATTTAATGGCAGCAACACACTGCAAAAAACGTTGGCACAGGGGCATTTTTACCACTGTGTTACATGGCTTTTCCTTTTGACAACACTCAGTAAACGTTTGGGAACTGAGGAGACCAATTTTTGAAGCTTTTCAGGTGGAATTCTTTCTCATTCTTGCTTGATGTACAGCTTAAGTTGTTCAACAGTCCGGGGTCTCTGTTGTCGTATTTTAGGCTTCATAATGCGCCACACATTTTCAATGGGAGACAGGTCTGGACTACGGGCAGACCAGCCTAGTACACACACTCTTTTACTATGAAGCCACGCTGTTGTAACACGTGGCTTGGCATTGTCTTGCTGAAATAACGTTGCTTGGATGGCAACATATGTTGCTCCAAAACCTGTATGTACCTTTCAGCATTAATGGCGCCTTCACAGATGTGTAAGTTACCCATGTCTTGGGCACTAATACACCCCCATACCATCACAGATGCTGGCTTTTGAACTTTGCGCCTATAACAATCCGGATGGTTCTTTTCCTCTTTGTTCCGGAGGACACAACGTCCACAGTTTCCAAAATCAATTTGAAATGTGGACTAGTCAGACCACAGAACACTTTTATACTTTGCATCAGTCCATCTTAGATGAGCACGGGCCCAGCGAATCCGGCGGCATTTCTGGGTGCTGTTGATAAATGGCTTTCACTTTGCATAGTAGAGTTTTAACTTGCACTTACAGATGTAGCGACAAACTGTAATTACTGACAGTGGTTTTCTGAAGTGTTCCTGAGCCCATGTGGTGATATCCTTTACACACTAATGTCAGGTTTTTGATACAGTACCACCTGAGTGATCGAAGGTCACGGGCATTCAACGTTGGTTTTCAGCCTTGGTGCTTATGTGCAGTGATTTCTCCAGATTCTCTGAACCTTTTGATGATATTACGGACCGTAGATGGTGAAATCCCTTAATTCCTTCCAATAGATGGTTGAAAAATGTTGTTCTTAAACAATTTGCTCACACATTTGTTCACAAAGTGGTGACCCTCGCCCTATCCTTGTTTGTGAATGACTGAGCATTTCATGGAAACTGCTTTTATAGCCGATCCTGGCTCCCACCTGTTCCCAATTAGCCTGTTCACCTGTGGGATGTTCCAAATAAGTGTTTGATGAGCATTCCTCAACTTTCTCAGTCTTTTTTTCCACTTGTGCCAGCTTTTTTTAAATATGTTGGGGGCATCAAATTCTAAATGAGCTAATATTTGCAAAAAAATCAGTTTTCCAATTCGAACATTAAATTATCTTGTCTTTGCAGTCTATTCAATTGAATATAGGTTGAAAAGGATTTGCAAAACATTGTATTCTGTTTTTATTTACCATTTACACAATGTGCCAACTTCACTGGTTTTGTACATATATCTTTTTTTCTACATTTAAAACACTTCCTTGTGGTCCACATATCATGTAATGGTGGATTTTGGTCAAAATTTTGCACAGATTATGTTTCACAAACCGCTTTCGAGCCACTTTCCGACCACCTCTTCAGGATGTGCCATTTTTGTGCCAATAGCAGGACGGGCGCAAGGCACTCTATGTTTTATTTTATGTGATTTATGTAACTAAGGTGTTGCTTTAGCTTGTTTACTTCAGATGCAGTCAGTAGTCAGTGGTGTGCAGTCAGGGCCAGCAAGGCCTTCTCTGCTGGCCTAACATAACCACAAATCATGATCATAGTTAAAGATAAAATAATTTTTTTATTTACTTTCCCTGAATATCTAAAAGTATTCATATTCTATTCATGTCATATTATGCTCATTCCAGTGCTGTTGTATTTAGTTTGAGTTTTTATCCAATCAGATATCAGCTAGCTTATGTTGCCTTGCTGTACGAAATCTGCCAGACGCCTTCAGAATCAACAATGCGGGCATCTGTACACTGTAAGTGAAAGGGACATACAGTGACAGTTGCGATAGCCAATCAGATCACAAGTTGTTGACAGTAGCTGTTCTGTTACAACTAAAAGTTGTAAACTCTTGTTGTTAAAGTGTGTCGTGCTTGTCATTTAATTAACACTGTTACATGTATATTTGTCCCCATCATGTGTTCAGGGCAGTTAATATATATTTGAGAAGTGTGTACTTTGAATCAAACTTTATTGACCAGAAGTTGCATAAGCCAAGCAGAGAAATTTACAGTATATGTTTTAATTGCTGATGCTTTTTGATTTATTTTAAATGCGCCAGAAAATAACCCATTTTGTATACTGTTGATGTGGTTCAGTACCCAGTAGGGTGTAAATGTGTTTCAGTATAGTATTTCTCCAGGAATGATCATGTGGTGACATCAATTATGGTATTTTGAGAGGTAATCATTGAAGTCGGAGATCACTGAAGGCCTAGGTGGGAAACGCATGGCCCGCCTCTGTCAGTAGTAATGTGGTAAGCTTCTTTAGTTATACTAGTGGTGTTCCTCAATGTTCTATTTTAGTCCTCTCTTTTTCATCATGTGGGCTATTCAACAGGTAGCCTCTGAGTTCAGTTAAAAAATGATTTTGAGAGAATCATGAGCTTTTTTTGCAGAAGGTCCTTAAAAGCAGCACAGCGCTCCAGTGATTCTGACAAAATGAATACACCAAAATCAAATGTTTACTGCACAGGACGCTGGTTCTCCAGACTATACAAAATAAGGCTAGTACTAAAGGGAGAAGTCCAGCCCTCCGGTTCTTAGCTGTCTGGAAATGTGGCCCCCAAACAATTTAGTTGATCAGCCCTGCTATATAGTTAATACAGGTTTTATGAGTTAATCAAAATAGATCCCGATGGTAAAAATTGGTTAGGGATTAGAACAAAGAGTCATGAAACATATTGCATTCGACTCCAGTGTACTTGTCAAATCATTTGAGTGCAGCACAGTTACATACCGACACATTTGCTCGGGTCTTCGGTTGGGTTTGTGTAACCTTGATCACACTGGCAGCGGTAGGAGCCGTCTGTGTTCTCGCAAAAGCTGTGGCTCCAGCAGATGGTTTTGTTGAGGCACTCATCTACATCTGAAGAGAAGAACACAACGTTATTGTTCTTACTGTCAGAGCGGAACCAAAATGTGTTTTTTCAAGCTGCTCTTTTTTAACTATAACTCACTTCCAATCCAATTCCAATTTGACTTAGAATAACAGGGCAAACCACAGTCTTTCTAACATGTCAAAGATGGTGGCCATACCGTATAGATTATACAGTTCACTGGCAGGGTTTTCAAACAACAGTGTTGGTGAATTAATCCAAGGAAACTTAAATTATATGTTTTAAGTACATCCAGAGGGGTTGTCAGCAAATGAGGGCACACAGTGAAGATTTGTTAAACCTGGACCACCAGAATGTTCCTTATTTAGTGTATAAAAAACACTGGGCATAAATGTACATACAGTATGAAAACCATTCACCACATTCCAGCAAGCATTTCATTGTATCATCCTAAGGGACAACACTATATAACTTAAACCTGGATATAATATATATTAATCTGCGTGCGGTTTAAATTGCAGTGTACATTTACTATACTCTGAAACACTCACTTGTGTAACCAGCTATTTAGACGATAGTAACTGGACTTACATTTCCTATTTTCTAAATAACTGGCAACACATGTGAGTACACC
Organism: Nerophis lumbriciformis; assembly: GCF_033978685.3. Classification (NCBI taxonomy): domain Eukaryota; kingdom Metazoa; phylum Chordata; class Actinopteri; order Syngnathiformes; family Syngnathidae; genus Nerophis; species Nerophis lumbriciformis. Next base: position 41,709,972 of record NC_084555.2, read on the forward strand.
TTCCAGTGACACACATGTGTCCTTGGTGTGAATAGTTAATGTGAGCACCATTGTTATCTTGTCCTGCCTCTATCCTCTTGGACATGTAATTGAGCATATTGTTATTGAAATCCTCTTCCGAACCTCCATGATGACATGGTGGCGCTGGTGCATGTTGGACTTCTATACCTACTGTACAGTAGAGCTCCTCCACCTTCAGATGCTCAATTAGATCTGGAGACATCCTTGGCTGCTCCATTTTCTTCGAGGTGTGTTTGGGCTCCTTATCATGTTTGAAAACCCGCTGATCAGTTTTTTAGGATGGAATAGTGTTCTCCTTGGAATTAATGTTTCTCTCAAGGAACTGCAGATCCTGCAGTGCTGACAGCACACATGCAGCCCAAGAGCATCAAGCTACCATGCTTGACATACCTTGGTACTAACTTGTACTGCAAGCTTTGCAAACAGTTATGACTGTGTATTAGCTGTGTTTTAGTGGATAGTAAATCTGTACTGCTATACAAGTTTTACACTGACTACATTTTTTGAAATATATAGTATTGTTTCTTTAGGAAGTATTATGTAATAAAAATGGTTGCTGGGAGCTGTATACTTACTATAGTGAGATGCAACTAAACACACTAAGAGACAAAACCTATTTGACAGAAATGTATAGAAGAGAGTGAATATCAAGTCTAGACATTTTTGTACCTCGTTATTTTGGAATGTTATACAATATTACAGTCAGCATTTGGAATGTTGTGATTTTAGTCAAACTTAGGGAAACATGTTGTTCAAACATGTTTGAACAGGAGGCAGCCAAACCCCTTATGCCTCCCTCTAGAGGAAAATAGTCATCTAAAAGCGATGTTAGGAACTTGCCATGGAAATGTATTCCTACTTTTGGGAGATTCTATATACTGTATAGCTTTGATGCAATTTTTTCAATAAATAAGAACAATAATGTCTATAATTGTGTCACTGTTGTTAGTGCTTGCTATCAGGATCAAACTTTATTGTTGTTTTGGTGTACTTTAGAGGGCGGAGTTTTGAAATAAGGGCTCGTGATGGTTTTGTTATATGTGGCGTTGATTACAAATTTAGCAATTCAACTTCACTGTTTCTTATTAAGGATCAGATGTGATTATTTTTATTGCTTGCGATGAATCGTATGGTTAAAATTACAGAGTGCGCTACACAGTTTTACTATCAGCATGCTGTCTGTTGACTTTCTACTTTTGTAACCACCCCCTGTGAGCACTGCAGTCTAAAAGTTTCCATGACTAATAGTAACTAGGCTTGAAAAACAGGAAGTCCTTTTACAAACAAAGACAAATGCTGTCTATAAAATCAAACAGTGCCCGTACTTGCCTAATGCTTCTATCAATTACAATAAACATATTAAGTCCTTGTGTGCCTCACTCTGAAGACATGTGATCCTGATATCACAAGTTTTATTTTGACCCCGTGGACTCATAAGGTTGTCTCCATTGAGTAAAGGAAGTAAAGGGGGCCAAAAACCCATCTGATTTGAGCACAACGCTTGGCTTGCTTCCTGTTTACCCCCGTTCAGCACAGACAACCACTTTCACAAGCTTACTTGTAGGCTCATCTACAACATGAGACAGGGAGTAGACGCTCCCACACGCTAATAAAATAGAGACAAAACCGGCTTTTCCTTTCACAGGAAACCTTGAGAGGGAACTAAATTGCTGGAATACACACGTGGGCTGAAATGGCTGCAAGATGAGCGAGAATGATTAAGACACTGCCATAATGCAGCTTAGGGATCAAGTCCAAGGCAGTTTTAGGGTATTGTAGGTGAATTCTTACAGAACTCATACACAATCTTAAAGCCCTTATTTCTATCATTATCGTTCCACAGTATCTCACAAGTGTGTACACTCATTACATTTAAGTAGCCATTATTATCTTCTCAAAGAACATTATTACTATGAAACTTGGGTGTTCTCGAAAAATAAGTCACCATCTGGGAAGACAAGTGAGTATTCCTCTTGGACATGGAATTCATCAGAGCTGCACAACTTAGGGAACCTTGTGTTCCTCCAACTTCCTTCCTTCCTTCTTCCTAAGTATGTCTCACGGGTGAATTGGGTTTAGGTCTAAAGACATAGTTGACTACCCCATCGCCTTCATCTTCAGATTCCTCAGAAAGACACTTGTCATCTTAGTAAATGGTCTGTTTAATATAGCGCTTTACTATACCCGCAACGATACCCAAAGCTTTTTACAATACATCACATTCACACACTGACGGCAGAAGCTGCTATGCAAAGTGCTAACCCCGACCCATCTGGAGCTTGGTGGGTGAAGTGTCTTGCCCAAGGACACAACAACCGTGACTAAGATGGCGGAAGCTGGACATGAAACAGGAACTCTCAAGTTGCTAGAGAACAGCTCTACCATCTGAGCCAAGGCCATCTTGGCTCAAGCTTGTATTGCGTTGGAAAACAGCCATGTGGCCCTGTTTCCCAAGGGAAGGGGTAATGGTCTGCTTCACAATGTCACAGTACATGTTCACTTTGGTGAGATACAGTACTACAATGCTTTTCAACCACTGTGCCGCGGCATTGATTGATTGAAACTTTTATTAGTATATTGCACAGTACAGTACATATTCCGTACAATTGACCACTAAATGGTTACACCCGAATAAGTTTTTCAACTTGTTTAAGTCGGGGTCTACGTTAATCAATTAGTGTGCTGTGAGATACAGTCTGGTGTGCCGTGGAAGATTATCTAATTTCACCTATTTGGGTTAAAAATATTTTTTGCAAACCAGTAAATACAGTCTGCAAATGATGTGTTGTTGTTGAGTGTCGTTGCTGTCTAGAGCTCGGCAGAGTAACCGTGTAATACTCTTCCATATCAGTAGGTGGCAGCCGGTAGCTAATTGCTTTGTAGATGTCGGAAACAGCGGGAGGCAGCGTTAAAAAAAATGGTAAAGTACCCATGATTGTCACACACACACTAGGTGTGGCAAAATTATTTTCTACATTTGACCCATCACCATTGACCAGCCCCTGGGAGGTGAGGGGAGCAGTGAGCAGCAGCGGTGGCCGTGCCCGGGAATACTTTTTGGTGATTTAACCCCCAATTCCAACCCTTGATGCTGAGTGTGCAGGTCAAAAGGTATCTAATGCTTTAACCAAAAATAAACAAAAGCCCCTAAGAAAAGGCATTGAAGCTTAGGGAAGGGTATGCAGAATGAAACTAAAACTGAACTGGCTACAAAGTAAACAAAAACAGAATGCTGGACGACAGCAAAGACTTACTGTGGAGCAAAGACGGCGTCCACAATGTACATCCGAACATGACATGACAATCAAAGATGACCCCACAAAGAAGGATAAAAACAACTGAAATATTCTTGATTGCTAAAACAAAGTAGATGCGGGAAATATCGCTCAAAGGAAGACATGAAACTGCTACATGAAAATACCAAAAAAAGAGAAAAAGCCACCAAAATTGGAGCGCAAGACAAGAACTAAAACACTACACACAGAAAAACAGCAAAAAAAACCAAAATAAGTCACGGTGCGATGTGACAGGTCGTGACAGTAGACCTACTTTGAGACAATAGCTATATGGTTATGGTTTAAAGTCATATCCAACAATTGCGACAACTACTTTTTACTGTCAACTGAGTTTCGTTTTTTAATGATTTCTGCTGGTGGTGTGCTTCCGGATTTTTTCAACGCAAAAAATGTGTCTTGGCTCAAAAAAAGGTTGAAAAATACTGCAGTACTATACACCCAACCTATCTGGCAGCATAAATTACTTGATGTTTATATTGTTATTCATCAACCTTGGATTGTATGAAGTAGCTGTAGCTTTACAACAGGGGTGGCCAAGCAGTCAGAGACTAAGAGCTACTTTTTTTTACTGTGTTACTGCAAAGAGCCACATCTTATACATGGGCACACATGAACATCACCCCATCCCTTCCTCACACACACACACACACACACAGGACTCAGGTCCGCATGGACCTGAGTCCGCCTGAATTTCGGGAGATAATTTGTCCCGGGAGGTTTTCGGGAGAGGCGCTGAATTTCGGGAGTCTCCCGGAAAATCTGGGAGGGTTGGCAAGTATGTCTCCAACTCAGACGCAGCCTCATCTATGACGAGCGGGGCTTTCAAACAGTTCGTATCCGCATTAAATGGGTCGACGAGGAATGTAATCTGTGGCCTTTTCAGTTGGAGATCATGGAACCGGGTCACAACGCTTTCGTGCAGGTTTTCAACCAGTGTCACATATCTGTCTCTTTTCTTTTTCAGGGCGGTGCTGGTGACTTGCCCGCTGGCTTTTAGCAGAGTGGAAAAATGCGTTAAATCTCCCTTTTGAATATGCACCTTGAACAGCTTCAGTTTGTTGATGAATGCAAACACACTTTGCACCAGGTCAGGGAGCATTTTTAACTTACCCTACAGGGTCAGGTTCAGTCTGTCCAAGTGACACAGCATGTCGACCAAAAAGGCCAGATCCATAATCCACTCGAGGTCCGAAAGCTCGGGATAGTCCTTGTCCTTCTCTTCCATGAACAGTTTCACAGCATCCAAAAGCTCAAAAAAGCAAGAGAGTACCTTGCCTTTTGACAGCCATCTCACAGTGCAGTGGCAGGTCACCTGGAAGCCCTTGGTCCAGTTCAGTGATAAGATTCCTGAATTGCTTGTGGTTAAGTGCATGTGTGCGGATGTAGTTGACGATTTCCATCACAGGCTTCATGATGTTGTCTAAATTCAATGATTTAGACACGAGTTGCTCCCTGTGGATAATGCAGTGGAAATTCCAAACTCGGAAATTTTTCGTCAGCTTTGCACAGCCCCACAAGCCCATTCACAGATCCGATCATGGCTGGTGCTCCATCTGTGGCTATTGCAGTTAGTATGGGCAGATTTGCTTTCTCAAATGCAGCCATCATTGTTTCTTTCACATCTATGCCACAGGTTCTGTCTTTTAATGGCACAATATCTAGGAGTTCTTCTTTTATAACAAAATCGTTTGACAGAGACCGTGCAAATATTACCAACTGAGGCTTGTCTTGTATGCATACTTGCCAACCTTGGGGGGGAGGAGTATATTTATAGCTAGAATTCACTGAAATTCAAGTATTTCTTTTATATATATATATATATATATATATATATATATATATATATATATACATATAAAATAAATACTTGAATTTCAGTGTTCATTTATTTACACATATACACACACATAACACTCCCCTCTACTACTTGCCGTAGTTTTGAAGCAATGCATGATGGGAATCCGGATGTTGTGTGTCAGTGTATTAACGTGCCGGCTGGAATAAACACACGCTGAGAAATAGCTCCGTGCCTGCCTACTTTATGGGTTATAGATAAACCTATGGATAACGGAGACATATATAATAGTCTCCTTCTTGTTGTGTGTGCAGTTGCGCACTGAGCTCCAAAAGCCGTATATGTTATAACGTGACTGGGCCAGCATGCTGTTTATATGGAGGAAAAGTGGACGTGACGACAGACTGTCCTCACTCAGGTCCGGCTGGAAATCGAGAGAAATTCGGGAGAATGGTTGTCCCGGGAGATTTTCGAGAGAGGCACTGAAATTCGGGAGTCTCCCGGAAAATTTGGGAGGGTTGGCAAGTATGCTTGTATGTCACAACTCTCATCCAATGCGACACTAAAATACTCACATGCTTGAAGGTCAGAGTGCAACTGTGATTCAATAGCCGTGTTAATGTCCGATATTCTGCGTTCAACAGTGTGGCGGGACAGTTGGACTTCGGATACCCTTATTTTTAGTTTGTCGTCTTCAGGAGACAAGATTTCAACAGCGTCACTGAGGCATTTTTTAAGGAAGTCCCCTTCATTGCATGGCTTTTTAGCCTGTGCAATGTTCCAAGCCAGTTGAAATTGTCTCGGCCAGGGCGCATTCCAATGCGCCCTAATCTGTGCGTCCTGACGAGCGCACCGCGGGTCACGCCCACATGCGCTCTCTCGCTGACAGCGCGCTCGGACACGCCCACGCAGCGACAAGCCTGCATGCAATCTCCAACCTACACACCTGGGACTGATGAGGGCGAGCTGGATAAAAGACCAGTGGACCCATGGATCCACGCGGGAACTTAGTTTCTCATATGGTGAACCGTTAGCGAAACTTTATGCTCTCTTTTGCTCTCTCTCCGTCATTTTTCCCCGTGCTTGATTTGTCTCCTGTCATCTTTCTTGTACCCGCAGTGTTTTCCTTCCGTTGCCCTGGATTTCGACTGCCTCCCTTGTTCTTTGACTCCTCGCTTGCCCCTGGACTTTGACGCCTCTCTCTCTCGCCCCGGATCACCTGCCTGCCCCATGAACTGCCTCGTTCGCTCTCGTCAACACTTGGTAACACACTTCAGCTAACTACACACATAGTCTTACACCACACACTCTTGGATTTTGTCACACTCCATTATATAGTTCAGTAGTATTGTGACTACATATATAATAAATTATTGAACATACTGCCCTCTGGTGTCTGAGCCGTCACCTCCCCTGCAAACCTTAACAGATATGATGCAAGCGTTACGGTCTCTGAGTGCTTCGTACATTTTTGGAAAAACTGTTTCTGCTTTACTGCCTGACTTTTCAAAGTGGCCAACTTGTACTTGCGAAGTTCTGTCCCTTTTGGAAATTCCTGGTCGATGTTAGCATGGAGTGAGCTAAAGTGACGCTGAAGATTTGAAGCTTTGAAATCCGCTAATGACGCCTGACACATAAGGCAGAATGGCTTGCCATTACGTTAAACAAAAAAATATAAACTCTCCCACACTGTTAAAATGTCCTGTGTTCTTCATATTTTCATTTTGCTATGCTTATTTTCCCTGCCATTTTGAGAGCGAACTTGTCACAAATTGTTTACTACTGTGATCTCACGCACATGCACGTTTGACCTCACTCAAACCGGCTTCGGCTTCTTCTTCTTATGTGCAACTCAAACTGGGCGAAAAAAGTAATCAGAGTATTATAATCCAAGTATTTCCATTTTTTTCTTCGTGATGATCACGATCACGGTCGATAGAAGAGGCCGCATGTTGAACGCCACAGTGTTTTACAAGCTAGATTTTGAGAAAACGCCCTCTTTGTGCTGAGCGGAAGTCATTGAAGCGCCGAGTGTCTCGGTCGCGCTGCATTTTGGGAAATGTAGTGTTTTTCGTCCCGGCGAATGCCAGAGACAGTAGATATACTACAGTACAGTAACACGGCAACGTGGGCCTCCGACATCAAAGACTTTGTTGCGACTGCACCTCGTGGGCACTAATATATATTTTTTTGTTTTATTTTTATTTTTTATTTTTCTAATAGAGTTCAAAGCCGCATGAAACCAGCCAAAGAGTCGCTAGAGGCTCGCGAACCGCGGGTTGGCCAGCCCTGCTTCACAATGTCACAGTACATCATTCCTTCAGTTTTCCCTGAATGAACTGTAGCTCCATAATGCCAGCAGCATTCATGTAGTCCCATGTAGTTCATGTAGGTGCTGGACTGCAAGGAACACTTGCATTGCCAGCTGTCGAGAAGAAAATGTGTCTTTACTCATTGCTAGGGTATAGTAAATTTATACAGCTGTAGAAGCTATACACCAGGGGTGCTCATTACGTCGATCGTGAGCTACCGGTCGATCTCGGAGGGTGTGTCAGTCGATCACCAGCCAGGCATTAAAAAAATAGTCCTAAAAATGAGCGATCATAAATCTTCACTATGACGTCACTTTCGTCACTTGATTGACATTCACGGCACCCGAGGGTCTTCTGAGATGACGCTGGCTGCTGCCAGCTCATTAAAATTACCGACTGGAAGGCGAGAAACACTTTATTTCAACAGACTCTGGCGCCGTACCTGTTGTCAAAACTCCAAAGACCGACTGCACAGTTGCGCTAACAAAACAAGAGTCTCAGAAAGCTGGCGTGCACAAGCTAGCAAGCTACAGAGTTTGCCGACAATGTATTTCTTGTAAAGTGTATACAAAGGAGTACGGAAGCTGGACAAACAAGATGCCAAATACCAACCACTTTCATGTGGTATTGGACAGAAAGGAGGACTTTTTTCTCCTCCATTCAAAAATGCGGACGTTTTTAGCACCACTGTCTGATTCCAATCAATGCAAGTCATCAGAATCAGGTAATACACCAACTTATATTCTTGTCTTCATGAAAGAAAGGAATCTATATGTGTTAAACATGCCTGTATTATCTTTAAACACCTTAACTTGTTAACAATATTAACTATATGTGTTAAACATGCTTGCATTATCTTTAAACACCTTTAACTTATTAACAATATTAACTATATGTGTTACACATGCTTGTATTATTATTAAACACCTTTAACTTGTTAACAATATTAACTATATGTGTTAAACATGCTTGTATTATCTTTAAACACCTTTAACTTATTAATATTAACTATATGTATTAAACATGCTTGTATTATCATTAAACACCTTTAACTTGTTAACAATATTAACTATATGTATTAAAAATGCTTGTATTATCTTTAAACACCTTTAACTTGTTAACAATATTAACTATATGTATTAAACATACTTGTATTATCATTAAACACTTTTAATTTATTAACAATATTAACTATATGTATTAAACATTATTGTATTATCATTAAACACCTTTAATTTATTAACAATATTAACTATGTGTTAAACATGATTGCATTATCATTAAACACATTTAATTTATTAACAATATTAACTATATGTGCTAAACATGCTTGCATTATCATTAAACACCTTTAACTTATTAACAAAAACATATATTTCATAAATAAGTAAATATAAATTATATATATGAATGAGGTAGATCCCCATGACTTGATCAATTGAAAAGTAGCTCGCCTGCAGAAAAAGTGTGAGCACCCCTGCTATACACTGACTAATCTTAAGTATAAAGTAGTAACATATCGGTAAAGCTGACATATGTCTGATTTTTTTTTAATTCAGTTTGATTAGAATGTGCAAGTGTAATCAATGTTTTGACTGGTGAGTATATATCTACTATGCATTATATTTAATAGTCCTCCAGGAAGTTAAGTAATGCAGATTGAGGAATACGTCAACAGCCTCATTTCGAGGGTTCTGAAATGAATGGCGATGAAACATTGATGACATTAATGTATAAAACAATAATTGGCCACAGGGAGCTTCTCATTCATGTGTAACATGGGACACAATGTGTTGCAAAGCACATGCAATCAAATCATCGCTCCACAGAGAACGTCAATTATTTTTCAAATCAAATGTTCTGAAAATATTGTCCCAAGTAGCAGCACCCATTACTGATGTGTCTACACCCATAAAGAAGGTCACACTAATCATAGTAGTAATATTTTTTGGGCGGAAAAAATGCGCGTACAAGTTGGACGTAAGATTTATTTTCTTAAGTCTTTCCATGTAATAATCAGTTCAGTCAGGCCTCATGCACTAGTGTAAATTGCCTGCAGGGAAGAGGGATAAATAGGAGCAAAAAGGCACCGACCGCCACTATCTTAACGCCCTGTGTTCATCTGGAGCACATGGAGGCTGCCAGTAACACTTACAGTATATCACCGGCAGTGACTGTGTAGAATCCACACTTGCCCTACTGTATATTCTTTGGGCAACCCCAAGTATGATTCAGCCCATATGGGGATGTTATTTCACACACATTGGAAAGAACAAGAATGATGACATATTAAAGGAATCATGTTTGTGCGCTTTAACAGTCATTGCATTTCCTCTCTGGGCATAACCACAACATATAATCTGTACCTTATATATGGAGGGGGAAAAATCTGCAATTAAACACTCACATATGTGAAAGTCTTTACTTAGTTGTATGCTTACTGCTGCGGAAGGTTGGCACGGGTTTGACCGCATACAATATCCGCCCCGAGACAAGGCATATGGTTTAAGGAAATTAATGAGCATGATGCTAAATTAAAGCTTTAAGCAACGACACAGACATGGATGTATAGTTGTGCTTTCTCATGTGCACAGCGTCATCATGACAGGGCCGCTAGACAAAACACTTATAGCACAGTTGCGGCCTACACTGCATTAAAGGGGAAAAAAAACAAAAAACGTTTGTATTATGATTGCTAGATCTAAAAGAGGAGAGTTTGCAGAGCCAAGAACAACTACTGTAGCTTCAAAAAGAAAACAACGCCCAGTGAAGAAACCACACATTAGAGTTTGACTGATTTGTAATTTTTAAAAGCAGACAAAAATACCCTGAGCATTTTAAATGGAGTGACAAAAGCAGAATAGTCTGCTGTTGTGTATAAAAAGGCCTACAATAAATGTGACCAAGAAATATCCCAAAGTTAAAAAAACAAGATGCTGAAATCAAGCTGATGGACGGAGCGTGGCTGCGATCTACTATGAATCAGTGTCATCTTGTCCTCCTGTCAGCAAAAATAATATTTTGTGCCAATGCAGTATAATAAATCAATCAATCAATCATTTTATCGCCATTTTCATAATAACACAAGTTATACATTTCAACAAGACTTTGTTGGAGCGTAGTCCAGCAGCATAGAAAAGTGCATTGATGTGCAGGTTGCTCTAACTTAATTTTCTCCTGGCTTATTTATAGGCAGTCAAATGACAGTAGTTTTCAGTAGCATTGTAGAAAAAAAAGAGGGGAAGGGGAGACAGTCAGACGTTTGAAGAGTGTTATGTCGTTGTTGCAGCAATGCAATGTTCAGGGCACAATTATTGAGGCCCTAAATGTGAAGTATTAAGATGAACTGGGGCAATAAACGGGCAGGCTGTTCATTTAGCAGTCTTACAGCCTGAGGATACAGACTGCGAGACATTCTGGTGGTCCTTGCGCGAATAGATGTATACCTTCTTCCAGAGGTTAGCAGGTGGAACTGTAGAAGCAATGTTAATGTCCCAGCATAGATATTCTGCCATAGGCATACCTAAAAATTTGAATTGTTAAACCCTTTCTACGACCTTGGTATTAATTAAGAGTGGAGGGTGCTTTTTCCTGCCTTTTGTTGTAGACTTTTCTGAAGTCTATAAGTACGTAATTGGTTGTGTTACTGTTAAGAACCAAGCTCTGAATGCTGTCTCACCATTGTTGCCGATAAGCCCGGTGGTGTCGTCGGCATATTTGACAGTGAGATTTGATATTGAAGAGGCTATGCAGTCATGTGTGAGGAGAGTGAAGAGCACTGGGTTTGGTACACAGCGGCACCGGTGTTAATAGTGAGTGTGGCAGATATGAGCTTGCCCATTTTAACGTATGGCGTGCGAATAGATAGAAAGTCTAAAATCCAGTTCCAGAGGGTGGATTTCAGACCAAAGTTGTGAAGCTTAGAACTGAGTTTGTTTAGCCTTATTGAATTAAATGCTGAACCAAAATTAACAAACAGCAGCCTCGCATAGGTGTTCTTAAGCTCAAGATGTTCCAAGAGTCTGTGGAGTACTAAAGCAATGATGTCTTCAGCCGATCGGTTCACCTGGTATGCAAATTGATATGGATCGAGTGATGGTGGTATTGCCTGTTTTATGTGTTTCATTTTTAGCCTTCCAGTCTTCAGTTCCAAAGCATTTCCCAAATGTGGGAGTGGGTGGGTATGTGTGTGGGAGGAACGACAAATGTGAAACATGTTAATCACCATACTGTGGTTGTTTTGAAAGCGCTTACAAAACATCACGTGAAGCATGCAAGGGGGATCTGTATAAGTCCCAAAAATTTGAAATGAAACCACAAAGGCATGGCAGAGATATTTATAAAACAAGCTTGCCTTCCTTCATACTTCCTCCAAACGAGTCGGTTGGAATTTGCCCAATTGGTGTTGTTTTTCCCAAATATGACAACAAAGGATATCTCCTTATATGGTAGAAATTTACCTGAAGAGCTTTGCGCAAGTACGCCATTGTAGTCCGACGCTGTATAAGCCTATTATTCTTCTCTATTCTCTTGTTGTGGGGCAGACTGGCTCGTACATGCACATGCATTCTCAGTTATTGCCATTTCTAATACAAATAAGCGTATAGTTCGAACTTATATCTGTCAGTAGACTCGATATGGGAGCGCCAAAAACGACAACATGGCTGATGGGGAGAAGACGTAATCGAACTGGAGGTACGTTAAAAAGGCCGCCTACAAAAAAAGCAGTTTGGAGATGGTTTGAAAAAAACTGTGCAAAATGTTGACCGAAAAACCACCATTACATGTTATGGAGACCGCAAGGAAGTGTTGTGAATGTTGGAAAAATATTATTATATGATCCCTCCAAGACCTACAGGATTTGTTTTTTTAAGATTTTGTGCGATCTGAAATGTATTATCCTCAGAATTTGGGCTATTTCTATAACCTTTAGGGCATTCAATGTTTGCAGTCTATCTGTGTTTAAAATGATGCATGAATCAATAGTGAATGCAAACACAGCCAGTCGTTACCACTGACAGTTTCCATCTGTGATCAGACAGAATCATTCCATTTGGATGCGCTAAGTCTGCTTTCCCCTGTTCCCCTATCGTCCTCCAATGACTGTTTGGATCCCATCTTAAGATGAGACAAATGTTTGGCCCTTTAATCTGACAAAAAACTCATAGGCGGGTTTGTTGTTCTACGCTGAAAGCAACAAAGATGAATCCTGCGCTAGAGAATAAAGCGAGTGAGCAATGAAATCCAACGATTGTGCAAGAAACCCAAATATTACAAAACCAAAGTGTCTTTGCCAGTAAACACACAAGGCTCCATGTACTTTAGATGTCATGGAGATGTGTCTATTGTAGTTGGATAGCTTTGAGCCCCAGATGTAACAAATGTTAAACCACAGCCAGCTAATCTACGTGAACTAGAACCAACTTCCACAGGGAGGCCAGAGACGGTATGAAACCATGTAAACTGACAATCCTGTCCCCGAATCAAAATAAATGATCGAATTTCATTATGTCTTTGCCAGACACACGTTAAACTGTTGTGGGCCACTGACATATTTGCCAACCTTGAGACCTCCGATTTCGGGAGGTGGGGGGTGGGGGGGGTGTGGTTAAGAGGGGAGGAGTATATTTACAGCTAGAATTCACCAAGTCAAGTATTTCATATACAGGTAAAAGCCAGTAAATTAGAATATTTTGAAAAACTTGATTTATTTCAGTAATTGCATTCAAAAGGTGTAACTTGTACATTATATTTATTCATTGCACACAGACTGATGCATTCAAATGTTTATTTCATTTAATTTTGATGATTTGAAGTGGCAACAAATGAAAATCCAAAATTCCGTGTGTCACAAAATTAGAATATTACTTAAGGCTAATACAAAAAAGGGATTTTTAGAAATGTTGGCCAACTGAAAAGTATGAAAATGAAAAATATGAGCATGTACAATACTCAATACTTGGTTGGAGCTCCTTTTGCCTCAATTACTGCGTTAATGCGGCGTGGCATGGAGTCGATGAGTTTCTGGCACTGCTCAGGTGTTATGAGAGCCCAGGTTGCTCTGATAGTGGCCTTCAACTCTTCTGCGTTTTTGGGTCTGGCATTCTGCATCTTCCTTTTCACAATACCCCACAGATTTTCTATGGGGCTAAGGTCAGGGGAGTTGGCGGGCCAATTTAGAACAGAAATACCATGGTCCGTAAACCAGGCACGGGTAGATTTTGCGCTGTGTGCAGGCGCCAAGTCCTGTTGGAACTTGAAATCTCCATCTCCATAGAGCAGGTCAGCAGCAGGAAGCATGAAGTGCTCTAAAACTTGCTGGTAGACGGCTGCGTTGACCCTGGATCTCAGGAAACAGAGTGGACCGACACCAGCAGATGACATGGCACCCCAAACCATCACTGATGGTGGAAACTTTACACTAGACTTCAGGCAACGTGGATCCTGTGCCTCTCCTGTCTTCCTCCAGACTCTGGGACCTCGATTTCCAAAGGAAATGCAAAATTTGCATGGTTGGGTGATGGTTTGGGGTGCCATGTCATCTGCTGGTGTCGGTCCACTCTGTTTCCTGAGATCCAGGGTCAACGCAGCCGTCTACCAGCAAGTTTTAGAGCACTTCATGCTTCCTGCTGCTGACCTGCTCTATGGAGATGGAGATTTCAAGTTCCAACAGGACTTGGCGCCTGCACACAGCGCAAAATCTACCCGTGCCTGGTTTACGGACCATGGTATTTCTGTTCTAAATTGGCCCGCCAACTCCCCTGACCTTAGCCCCATAGAAAATCTGTGAGGTATTGTGAAAAGGAAGATGCAGAATGCCAGACCCAAAAACGCAGAAGAGTTGAAGGCCACTATCAGAGCAACCTGGGCTCTCATAACACCTGAGCAGTGCCAGAAACTCATCGACTCCATGCCACGCCGCATTAACGCAGTAATTGAGGCAAAAGGAGCTCCAACCAAGTATTGAGTATTGTACATGCTCATATTTTTCATTTTCATACTTTTCAGTTGGCCAACATTTCTAAAAATCCCTTTTTTGTATTAGCCTTACACAATATTCTAATTTTGTGACACACGGAATTTTGGATTTTCATTTGTTGCCACTTCAAATCATCAAAATTAAATGAAATAAACATTTGAATGCATCAGTCTGTGTGCAATGAATAAATATAATGTACAAGTTACACCTTTTGAATGCAATTACTGAAATAAATCAAGTTTTTCAAAATATTCTAATTTACTGGCTTTTACCTGTATATATATATATATATATATATATATATATACATATATATATATATATATATATATAAATATATATATAAACAAAAGAAATACTTGAATTTCAGTGTTCATTTATTTACACATATACACACACATAACACTCATCTACTCATTGTTGAGTTAAGGATTGAATTGTCCATCCTTGTTCTATTCTCTGTCACTATTTTTCTAACCATGATGAACACCCTTTCGCAGGTACCCAGAAAGGTTTCGAGTACCACCAAAAAAACTGAATCTCTGAAGACAGTATAAAAATCTGTGTTAAAGGTGTACAAATACTGTTTGTATAATAAGCATGTTATTGTTTACAAATGAGGGTTAAGAGTTCAGTACTAAAAAAAAAAAAAAAGGAATGTGGCTTAATTACAGTTTTTTAATTGAGCTGCTGCATTTTTTGGTTGGGTTGTTTATTTATTTTGAGTGACTTCTACATTTCTAAAAGGAGAGGAATGTAATAGAGTGATCATTTGTCTGTTGCCATCTCCTGGTGAATGTTGGCTATAGCGTACTGGGGTTACATTTTGGTTGGCCAACGATTTATGTGGTGTTGCGCACCTGACGTCAAGTGTGTGAGTCTGTTCTGAAGTCTACAGTAAAGAGACGTACTTCATCACCTCGCCTGTTTATTGCCTCCAACTCAATATATTACAACAACATTGCTGTTTACGGCAGACGAACTGCTTTACGGTAGAATAAAACATGACTGCTGTTGTTGTGTGTTGTTACCACGCTGGGAGGACGTTAATGAAACTGCCTAACAATAAACCCACATAAGAAACCAAGAACTCGCCCTCGATCATTCTACAGTTATAACGTGTTTGGGCAGGAACGCTGTTTATATTGTGGGAAAGCGGACGTGAATACAGGCTGTTGACACGTCACTCAAGTCCGCATGGAGCTGGAGGGGGCGTGGCTTCCAGCTCCGCCTGAATTTCGGGAGATTTTCGGGAGAAAATTTGTCCCGGGAGGTTTTCGGGAGAGGCACGGAATTTCGGGAGTCTCCCGGAAAATCCGGGAGGGTTGGCAAGTATGGCCACTGGCCTCACATCTCTTACAATATGTGCCTCAAGGACCCTTTCCATCCCCAATTGTCTACTCTGTCTGTTCATTATCCTTGTTTTGTCTTACATCCCAATATCTATATTACCTTCATTTAGTTATTAATCAAGATTGATTGATTTTTTAATGGCATAGGACAACATACAGTTGTACCTCAACCACCAAACACCCTAAAATACCCAGTTCCACTTGCCAGCAACAGCCCACAGCGACTCAACCCTGTCCTTCAACCACGGGAACGAAGAAAGATTAAGTTTCTGGACTTCAGCTCGGCGTTCAACACCATCATCCCGCAGCACTTGGTGAGCAAACTGGCCCACCTTGGATTCAGTACCCCCTTATGCAACTGGCTGCTTGACTTCCTCACAGACAGACTCCAGTCTGTGAGAGTGGGCGACAACACCTCCAGTGCCATCTCCCTGAGCACCGGCTCACTGCAGGGCTGCGTCCTGAGTCCGCTGCTGTTCACGTTGATGACTCATGACTGCTGCGTCAGGTCCACTACTAACCACATTGTGAAGTACACCACAGTAGTGGGCCTCATCCGTGACAGCAACAACATGGACTACAGGGAGGAGGTGAAACATCTGGTTGACTGGTGCAGAACCAACAACCTGGTCCTAAACGTCGACAAGACCAAAGAGATCAACGTCGACTTCAGGAGGCACCAGTCCAGCCACGCTCCACTCTTCATCAACGGCACAGCGGTGGAGATCGTAAGCTGCACCAAGTTCCTGGGGGTGCAGATAACTGACAATATGACCTGGTCCCTACACACCGGAGCTCTTGTAAAAAGAGCTCAGCAGCGCATGTACTTTTTGCGTCAGATGAAAAGAGCACAGCTCCCTCCCCCCATTCTCACCACATTCTACAGAGGCACTATAGAGAGCCTACTGACCAACTGCATCTCTGTCTGGACTGGAGCCTTCAGTGCCTCAGACTGGAAGTCTCTCCAGAGAGTGGTGAGGACGGCGGAAAAGAACATCAGGACCTCTCTTCCTCCTATCCAGGAGATCGCAAAAAGCCGCTGCCTGACCAGGGCTCAGAAAATCTGCAGAGACTCCTCCCACCCCCACCAAGGACTGTTTTCACTGCTGGACTTTAGAAAGAGGTTCCGCAGCCTCCGTAGCAGAACCTCCAGGTTCTGTAACAGCTTCTTCCCTCAGGCCATAAGACTCTTGAACGCATCATAATAATCCCCTCAATTCCCCCCCAAAATGGATTAACTTACATTCATAAACGTGGATGCATATGCAAAAGTGCAATATATTTATCTGTACAGTAATCTATTTATTTATATCTGCACCTTATTGCTCTTTTATCCTGCACTACCATGAGCTAATGCAACAAAATTGTGTTCTTATCTGTACTGTAAAGTTCAAATTTGAATGAAAATAAAAGGAAGTGTAAGTCTAAGTCTAACACAACAATATATTATATCATATTCATTGGATTATTGTATTATATAATGTTAAATACAAAAGGGGAACAAGAACAGAGAAAAAAGCAAGATAAATAAATGAAATACAGTATATAAACACCAATGGATCTAATAACCAAGTTTAAAAAAATCCTTGAAGAAAGCTAACAAAAAAAATACTCCTGCTGTAAAATATTTCGCATTTTACATAGGAGTTTTGTTTCACATCATCCTAATAACATCTGGATAGTTCCAGTTATAATAACACACCAGTTTTGTACATAGAGATACAGCAGATAATTAACCTAATATGAATTTAGTGCTCTGACTGTAGCAGATGTTTCAACCTGTGTTTTTCCCCTTGTTTACAACTGGCATTAACATTAACAACAGGTGTGAAGTGCAATCTAAAACTTGACTTATATAGCCTTCTTTGATGCAAAATCATCAATTACATCATCATACGAAACCTGTTGTGCAATTGTATGATTAGCTGGGTTTCCATCGCAGTTTCTATCAAAATGAAAGCAACATTTCTTAAATTTAGACGAAGTACATTTGCGACTTATAGGTGTTTTCCATTAAAGGGTGTTTTGCGTCATGAGACGTAATTATTTTAAAATCTCATCCCGCTAGTCTCCACTTTGAGGAAGATGGACGCTTTGCACATCCATGGTTTAGGAGCTGTGAATACAATTGCAGCCACTGTTGTTGCCGTGATTGTCAATGGAAGACAAAAGCAGCTGGTGATTGCGCTAAGGCAGTTTTTTTCAACCTTTTTTGAGCCAATGCACATTCTTTGCGTTGAAAAAATCCGGAGGCACACCACCAGCAGAAATCATAAAAAAACGAAACTCAGTTGACAGTAAAAAGTCGTCGCAATTGTTGGATATGACTTTAAACCATAACCAACCATGCATCAATATAGCTCTTGTCTCAAAGTAGGTGTACTGTCACCACCTGTCACATCACACCGTGACTTATTTTGGGTTTTTTGCTGTTTTCCTGTGTGTAGTGTTTTAGTTCTTGTCTTGCGCTCCTATTTTGGTGGCTTTTTCTCTTTTTTTGGTATTTTCCTGTAGCAGTTTCATGTCTTCCTTTGGGCGATATTTCCCGCATCTACTTTGTTTTAGCAATCAAGAATATTTCAGTTGTTTTTATCGTTCTTTGTGTGAACATTGTTGATTGTCAAGTCATGTTCGGATGTACTTTGTGGACACCGTCTTTGCTCCACAGTAAGTCTTTGCTGTTGTCCAGCATTCTGTTTTTGTTTACTTTGTAGCCAGTTCAGTTTTGGTTTCGTTTTGCATAGCCTTCCCCAAGCTTCAATGCCTTTTCTTAGGGGCACTCACCGTTTGTTTATTTTTGGTTTAAGCATTAGACACCTTTTTACCTTCACACTGCCTCCCGCTGTTTCCGACATCTAAAAAGCAATTAGCTACCGGCTGCCACCTACTGACATGGAAGAGTATTACACGGTTACTCTGCTGAGCTATAGACAGCACCTACACTGAACAACAACACATAATTTGCAGACTATAATTACTGGTTTGCAAATAATATTTGTAACCCAAATAAGTAAAATGACATAATCTCCCACGGCACACCAGGCTGTATCTCATGGCACACTAGTGTGCCGCGGCACAGTGGTTGAAAAACACTCCTCTAAGGCAACGTTCTTACGTATGGCAGCAGCCACAAATAAGGTATTTTTAGGAGGGAATTGTGAGTGAGGAATTCCCGGACACATCATGTCCGGTGTTTAGGTGCCCTGTAAATGCAAAAAAGGTGTTTCCATCACTTTTTTTGCAACAGAATTCAAAATCAAAACGTCTGAAAAACCACCTCACGAGAGCGTAAAAATGTTTTAACGATATTTGAGAGCTTTTTCGATAATGGGTGTTTCCATTACCAGTTTCTTATTGCGATATTTAGGTTTTGCGCCTTCCTAGGAGTAATGGAAATGCAGCTATTGATGCTGATGATGGCAAGTCCAGAGAGGCGCTCCTGTGACATCGTGGACCTCCAGTACAATTTAATAAGCTTCAGTTTGGAAAAACGTCTCTCTGCTTCAGCTACTATCACTCCTCAATTCTTCTAGTTGCTAGTTTAGCAAAATAAAACAAATAAAATACAGTTGTCTTCTGAGGATAACAGCAACATATTAGCAAGAGGTTAATTAATAGCTTATAGCAGTGATTCTCTAACTGTAGTACATGGGCTCTATCTATCTTGATTAAAGTGCAGAGTTTTATTTTCCTATATTCAAACACAGTGTGACTGTTCAAACAGTGTGTAATGTTACAGTGGCCAAAAATATTTAATATACTTGTTAAATAAAACATCTGCCTTGTTTTAATGAATACTTAGGCCTACTACACTACTGTATTTTAATGTTGGTCATTATAGTGGTACTTGGAGAGACAAGTTTTTCTGAGGTGCTACTTGGTGAAAAAAGTTTTAGACCCACTGTAGTATAGCCTACTGTCACTCATATATATCTGCATATCTTTATCTTGTGCAAATTATTCATCTTAATCATTGGTACTTTAACTTTAACTTTCTTATGCTCTTATTTTTCCAAACTTGGCCCTTGATGCCTTCTTTTGTATTTTACTTTGATCCATGTTGAAGATGAAAACTCGGCATCATTAACTTTTTCCATTACGTTTTGCCAACACTGTCCGTTCGCCCTCAATTAACCAGAGTCACGTTAGTCACATAGATGACTGCAAAGACTCTTTTCAGTTTTTTTGACCACAGAACTTTCATCTGGAAGGTCTTATATTTGCCCATGTTATGTCAGACGAAACAAAAATTTAGCTGTTTGGCCACAATACGCAGCAATATGTTTGGAGGAGAAAAGGTAAGGCTTTTAATCACAGGAACACCAATCCTACCGTCAAGCATGGTGGTAGTAGTATTATGCTCTGGGCCGGTTTTGCTGACAATGGATTTGGTGCTTTACAGAGAGTAAATGGGACAATGAAAAAGGAGGATTATCTCCAAATTATTCAGGACAACCTAAAATCATCAGCGCACACGTCAAAAGTGGTAAAGGAATAGCTAAGTCAGGCTAGAATTAAGGTCTTAGAATGTCCCAAAGTCCTGACTTAAACGTGTGGACAATGCTGAAGAAACGAGTCTATGTCAGAAAACCAACAAATTTAGCTGAACTGCACCAATTTTGTCAAGAGGAGTGGTCAAAAATTCAACCAGAAGCTTGCAGATGGCTACCAAAAGCGCCTTATTGCAGTGAAACTTGCCAAGGGACATGTAGCCAAATATTAACATTGCTGTATGTATACTTTTGACCCAGCAGATTTGGTCACATTTTCAGTAGACCCATTATAAATTCATAAAAGAACCAAACTCCATGAATGTTTTTTGTCACAAACAAGTATGTGCTCCAATCACTCCATCACAAAAAAATAAGAGTTGTAGATATTATTGGAAACTCAAGACAGCCATGACATTATGTTCTTTACAAGTGTATGTAAAGAACATACCTATATATATATGTGTGTGTGTGTGTGTGTGTGTGTGTGTGTGTGTGTGTGTGTGTACATATTATATATATATGGTGGCTGTATAAATAATATGTGTGTGTGTACATATTATATATATATGATGGCTGTATAAATAATATAATGGATACATCATTAATATAATTGGATATTAAGAGTATGTGAAAGATTGACTTGTACCTTGTTTACTTCCGTGACAATCTTCTTAAAGTTTTGTAATCAATAAGAAATATCAAGCAGTTAAAATGCGGCAAACATGGATAAGTGTGGAGTGAGTGTTTTACAAATGTGTGTAATTTTGATTTTTTTTTATGGTGTTTGGACATTTTTCATAATATCTACAATGTTCAGTGAGCAGGTCCTGTGATGTGTGGCCACGTGTGTTGACCTTTATGTTAGTTGCATTTTTTTTAGCACCATGACTTGGGATTGTTGCTTGAATTGTGTCATATATCAAAGTTGTGCTTGTGTTTCCAACTTTCAAGGGTCACTGATGTAATTTACTCACATTGCCCACAAAATGGCAGCAATTGTGTAGCATTCAGAGTCCAACTGGTATGTAAGATTAGTTTGAAAGCACTCTGCTGTGCGATGCTTTGGGGGTCATATTGAAGACACTGGAGGGCTGCACTTGGTCCGTGGGCTGTAGTTTCGACACCACTGGTGTATAGCGTCATGTCTTTTAAAGCATTTTGATCAAACTCATATTGGGCGCCACAAATATAATTAACTGTGTGAAATAAAACAACAGTCATATTTTTAGCAATGCATCAACCAATATCCAAAATATCTAGTTTTTTACATTCTTTCTTCTTGAAACGTGGCTTCTGCATTTGATGTCCTTCCCATTTTTTCACCCAACCAACCGACTGGAATGTGCCTACCTTCACCTTTCAGGTACTCCGCCACCATGATTGGTAATCCAGCAGGAAGCTGCCACAAAGTGGTCCAGTATGGACAAGTGACAAAATAAACTGCACTACTTACAAGTTTAGCCTGGAACCAATGATAAATTCCAAAGGCACAATTCTAGGAACGTATGGCTATTATTTTGCTTCAGTCAGAAATGCTCAGAATCGGCCTGTCTTTCCTCAAATACAGTAAATTGTGTCCCCTATTGCTTTAACTACATGTGGTTTGACCACTAACCGCAGTCTGTGGCGTCTTCTCCCTCAAGGCCAGGCTGGCAGCCCATGAAGCAGCGGTACGAGCCAATAGTGTTTTCACAGCGCCAGGTACCACACACCGAGCTTCCAAACTCTTTGCACTCATTCAAGTCTACAGAGAGAGAGAGAGTCGTTGGTTAGAAAAGGGCATAAACAGGGGCACAAATGCAACCACATGTGACCCCTTCTCTCCTTCCCACAGCCACAGACACAGCTATCCCCTCTCCTTTGCTTCCAGTGTGGTGGCTGTGCAGCTGGAGTCGTCCAGGAAGCCTGTGGTGTAGCTGTCCTCAGTGAACGCAGCAGGCAAGAGGAATGGCCAAGAACAATATTATCAGAGCAACCAAAGAACTTGTGAAGGAGCTATAGGAAGAAGTTCCAGAGGGAGAAATGGCTCCTGCTCACAATGGGGTCATTCACACTTCTCCTTAGGGGAAAGAGACTTGCAGGCCTACAGCCATGTCATCCAAAAAAGCCATCCATCCTTAAACTGAAAGAATGGCTTGGATACTTCACACTGGCTTAAAAAATTGGTCATGGTTAACTTAGATATTTTAAGATGGATTCTGGATGCAGCATGAGCTCAGATATATCTAAAGCTGGTATGTGCAATCAATTATAACCATATTGAAAATGAAAGAAAATGAAATGGGTATAACTATAACAGCATCCAGTTAACATGTTGTCTTTTGGAATTTTTGACCATTCATACAGAAGAACATTTGTAGGATTGGGGTGAGGGCTTTTAGTCGGATCCAACAAACAAAAGTCTCATGTGTTTACTTCTCTGCAGGGTAAAGAGGCAATTATATTCAATAAGTGACTGAGGGCAGCAAGAAAATGGGGCTGTCCATCAAAGAGGAGATTGTGGCGTGTAATACTAAGCATCAGCGCTAAGACACAGCTAATCGACCGATAATGCACCAGTGGTGGCTTACATCACCCATATTGTATCAGCTGAGCATTCTCAGAGCCCCGGCTGACAAAGTAGCAGAAATAGCACTTCTCAGTACCTGCTTTGGCCAATGAAAAAATTACTTGTCCATATTGAATTTTAGCTCACACATGGATATACTGTAGTATTCAATGCAACAGTCTTACCTTCACAATCAGCTGTGTGCTCACTAAATTTGAAGCCAGCATCACACAAGCACATGAAAGAGCCGTCAGTGTTGACGCATCGGCCCCGGACGCACACGTTGTTTTTGCTGCACTCGTCCACATCTACATTAGAGATATGGGGGAAAAAGAAGGTGGATCAAGACTCGTAACATCAGGGGAGCACTCCTTATTTTCACAAGTGTTACAAAATGAAATGTGCAATTAACAAGCGGCCGTCTGCCCATAAGACATAATGAACATTTGGAGCATGTGATAGTGTACTGTACTGGCAAACAGGAAGAAAGAGGAGGAAAATATATACCTCAACCTCTGACTTAAAAAAGGCAATGATGGCTGCTGCATGCCTGATTAGCATCAGAATGAATGGTGGATGATTGCAGCATTACATCATAACTCCTGAAGTACAGGAGGGCGAAGAAAAAGCCTGTCTTTCCCTAACCTTTAGTATATTAACAGCTTGACAATTTACTGTAATAAAATACACTAGGTGCTTTATTACTATACTTATTAGACTTGTTTGGGGTCAAAATATGATTTTATCAGTGCAACATTCTGCAAAGTATTTACCGCTTATTCCCTTTTTGGGGTCGCGGGGGGCGCTGGAGCCTATCTCAGCTACAATCGGGCGGAAGGCGGGGTACACCCTGGACAAGTCGCCACCTCATCGCAAGGCCTACTCTTCTTACCAAACCCCAAATAAAAACTAATGTTTAACAAAGTCTTTGCATCAGTGCAGATGCAGAATGAACAAATTAATCATTGTGGCAACATCTGATTACTAAAATAATCAGTATTGAGGATTTGTTGTGGCAGGCAGCCAAAGTATCTGATGAAGGCTGGTACGCCTGCATACCAAGCATCCAAAGCCTCAGTGGGAGTGTGTCGCCAGGCTAAGGACCAAGCCTTCAGTTAATCTCACTCACTACACTGGGGTGCACTAACAAATACAAGGGCTTGGATAATGAGACCAACCCATCGCCACAGGAGTCTTCCCTGCCAGGCATCCTGTCATTTATCTAACTTTTACCTCTTACTGTTTTGGCAAGACACATCAGAAATAACACGGATTCAATTCTGACATTCCAGTGAAAATTATTCAAATTATTTTGACAGCAAATTTGTTGGGAAGAGAAGTCCTTCATAACAGATGACCTAGCAATATTCTTCCGCCCAGTGCTATAACCACTGGGTGCGCCTGGACTAAAGAAGCTGATGATGTTATGAGCAATTAAAACAGAATGGTTGCCTGGAAAATTTGATCCGACCCTTGCAAACTAGCTGGACAAGTATAGTATGGTTGTAGATGACCAGCATTTATCCAATGGGGTATAGAGACTAGGTTCTAATAATAAGGTCAACTCAAAGATACAGTGTGTTACTGTGCCTTGGCAGCCGATCCGCCCATCAAGGGTGTCATATCCGTCAGGGCAGATACACATGTAGGATCCTTCACTATTCAGACACCGTCCTTCTCCGCATACTCCCACGATGGTCAAACATTCGTCGATATCTGTGGCACATAAGCATAAATGTACACTTACTAGGACAGCAAGGGGAGGTAAATATGCATATTCTATTTTAAGGTGGAACTCTGGTGAGCATATACATGTACCTCTGCAGGAGGTCCCATCAATCATTTCCAGGCCAGAAGGGCAAGAGCAACTGTAGGATCCAATGGTGTTGGTACACTGACCTCCCACACACAGGCCCGTGTCATCACATTCATTCATATCTGCGTTGAAACACAAACACACACATCATGATGATGACACACTGTGTTTAACTTTGCCAAGTTGTTGGGATTTTTATAAAGTCTGTCCATTTTCAATTAACGCACTGTTATGCTTTGTTTGAAAAAACTTAGTAAGCACATTTTTTGGATGCCAGACATTTATTGGAAGAAAATTATGAATGAATAATTAAATGAATGGCAAATCAAGCAGGTTACAGTTTTGTATTGGTATGCAGTCCTGTGGTTTGGAACCTCTGCTGTGGAAAATCCACAGAAGCCCAAACTCAAGGCTCATGTAGAGACTCAAATCTATTCTTACTGTGAAGCAACGGCAATAACCCCGGATACCTTGAGCTGTTTTGGTGTAGTTATGAATTTGTCAAATGGAGCTTTTATAAAGCATTGCTTGAGGAAAAGACATGGTACCAGTGCCTTGAGGGGTTTGGAGGTAACACAAAATGGACTTGTTAATGATATTGTAACAGTAACATGTGTCCCTAGAGCATCTTTATGGGAAAACAAGTATAATCTCCCTTGTTTGTTTGCTCCATTTGGTCCTGGAATTTTATTTTCATGACGCCATGAAGGAAAAACCTACCGGTACTTTCTGGTAAATATGGTACAGCCTGACCCGCCCAAAGCTAGAAAAGCCAACCCTGTGTATATGCCCACTACCTTACGGAGGACAGCCTTGAACAGCAGGCTTCACTACATATCTTAAAACGAAGCCTGTAACTTTGCCATTCGTCAGGCAACTAGAGACATTAGAGCCAGTTGATCATGTTGCTGTTAAAATGTGACCGCGATGTTAACACCGTAGTTCACATAGCCATACTACAATCGTTTCCTCCTTTCCCATTCCCCAATGTTATACTGTTGTATGTAATAAATGACATCTAATGCATATGACAAGTGCAGAGTATGGAAAAAGCAGATAAAAGTGCACACTGTCACTTCTTGGAGCCAAGAAGACAGAAACAAGCATAGACAAACACGATAAAAACCATCAAACACCCCATTACCAGTAGACTTGTGTATAATCGGGTGCAGGGGTTCTTAGAATGTGTGGCATAATGAGCCACAAAACATCTTGGTCCCCACCTACTTTATAAATACAGTAAAGTACACGCTAGTCTAAATATGATATTACACTTATTATGGTTGTTGAGACGCTATAATAAATCCCACCAAATATTTGGACTTTTCTGCTAGTTCCATACTCTTACAGGAACTTAAGGAAAATGGACACATTCTTGTATAGGGGACCTATTATGCAAAACCAACTTTTCTTACCTATTTGGACCTGTTTTTGTGTATTTGTGATCTGCATAAGTCCCAACAAATTTCAATCACACCATGCAGGCATAGCGGAGGTATTCATATTACAATAGTTTCTTCTTTCATACTGCCTCCAAACGAGTTGTTTCGAATTTGTCCAATTTGTGACGTTTTTCCCATTGGTGACGTCAGCGGATATCACCATGTATGGTAAAGTTTTACCAGAAGATCTTTGCACGCAACCGCTATTGTAGTAAGTTAGTTTGTTCTTTTTCTCTATCCTTTTGCAGACTGGCTCGTACATGCACATGCTGTTGCCATTTCAAATACAAATTAGCGTAGAGTTCGAACTTATACAGTACCTGTCAGTAAACACGCTATGAAAGCACTAGAAAGTACAACATGGATGATGGGGGAAAAAAGCTGTCAAAATGGAACCATGTAAATAAGACACAAAACGGCGCATCCTTAAGACAGTCAGAAAGAAGCTGGAAAACGGTCTGTAAAACATAATCTACAAAACCCAAAACCAGTGAAGTTTGCACGTTGTGTAAATTGTAAATAAAAACAGAATACAATGATTTGCAAATCCTTTTCAATCTATATTCAATTGAATAGACTTCAAAGACAAGATACTTAACGTTCAAACTGGAAAACTTTGTAATACTTTGCAAATATTAGCTCATTTGATGATGGAATTTGATGCCTGCAACATGTTTAAAAAAAGATGGCACAAGAGGCAAAAAAGACTGAGAAAGTTGAGGAATGCTCATCAAACATTTATTTGGAAAATCCCAAAGGTGAACAGGCTAATTAGGAACAGGTGGGTGCCATGATTGGGTATAAAAGCAGCTTCCATGAAACGCTAAGTCATTCACAAACAAGGATGGGGAAAGGATCACCACTTTGTCAGCAAATGCATGAGCAAATTGTTTAATAACAACATTTCTCAACCAGCTATTGCAAGGAATTTAGGAATTTCACCATCTACAGTCCGTAATATCATCAAAAGGTTCAGAGAATCTGGAGAAATCATTGCATGTAAGCAGCAAGGCTGAAAACCAACATTGAATGCCCGTGACCTTTGATCCCTCAGGCGGTACTGCATTAAAAACCGACATCAGTGTGTAAAGAATTTCCCCACATGGGCTCAGGAACACTTCAGAAAACCATTATCAGTAACTACAGTTGGTCGCTACAGCTGTAAGTGCAAGTTAAAACTCTACTATGCAAAGCGAAATCCATTTATCAACAACACACAGAAACGCCGCCGGTTTCGCTGGGCCTGAGCTCATCTAAGATGGACTGATGCAAAGTGTAAAAGTGTTCTGTGATCTGACGAGTCCACGTTTCAAATTGTTTTTGGAAACTGTGGACGTTGTGTCCTCCAGACCAAAGAAGAAAAAAACCATCTGGACTGTTACAGGCGCAAAGTTCAAAAGCCTGCATCTGTGATGGTATGGAAGTGTATTAGTGCCCAAGGCATGGGTAACTTACACATCTGTGAAGGCGCCATTAATGCTGAAAGGTACATACAGGTTTTGGAGCAACGTATGTTGCCATCCAAGCAACGTCTTTTTCATGGACGCCCCTGCTTATTTCAGCAAGACAATGCCAAGCCACGTGTTACAATAGCGTGGCTTCATAGTGAAAAAGTGCGGGTACGAGACTGGTCTGCCTGTAGTCCAGACCTGTCTCCCATTGAAAATGTGTGGCGCAATATGAAGCCTAAAATACCACAACAGAGACCCAGGATTGTTGAACAACTTAAGCTGTACATCAAGCAAGAATGGGAAAGAATTCCACCTGAAAAGCTTAAAAAATGTGTCTCCTCAGTTCCCAAATGTTTACTGAGTGTTGTTAAAAGGAAAGGCCATGTAACACAGTGGTAAAAATGCCCCATGTGCCAACTTTTTTGCAATGTGTTCTGCCATTAAATTCTAAGTTAATGATTATTTGCAAAAAATAAATTCTCAGTTCAAACATTAAATATCTTGTCTTTGCAGTGTATTCAATTGAATATAAGTTGAAAACGATTTGTACGTAATTGTATTCTGTTTTTATTTACAACTTACCAGTGTTGGGTTAGTTACTGAAAACCAGTAACTAGTTACAGTTACTAGTTACTTCATTTCAAAAGTAACTCAGTTACTAACTCAGTTACTTACACCAAAAAGTAATGCACATCACTGTTATATCAACAGCAGCCGCTCGCTCTTTCTCACTTGCGCCAACACATGCACATATGGCACTTAGCCAGTGATGCGTTTACAGCCACACAAAAAGTCGGACAACTCCAACACCACACATAAAGTGTAATTCCAGGTCGTTACTCTATGATTTACCAATCAAATGTGTGCTTATTCTAGTGTCATTTATTAGGAATATTAATTTATAAATATTAATCATTAAATGCTGTTAGTATATTAAATACATACTAATAAAAATATATTTTTTACAAACAGGAAGTGGCAGGAATGTACACATGATCCCCTGCTTACATCTCATTGTGCAACATGTGAATGTTTTAATGGGAACTAAATGCAATGTCTGAAAGGGGTACAAACTATTTCCAAAGCAGGACCTCCACCCAGACAAACAATACAAGTACACAGTTAATGAAAAACAATATTTTTTGTTATTGTCATTGTAAGTGGGCCTAAACACTTATATTAGAAATGGAAATGACTGCTGTCATTTGATTATAATAATAAGAGAATGTTGTCTGTCTATCTGTGTTGGCCCTGCGATGGGTGGGGACTTGTCCAGGGTGTACCCAGCCTTCCGCCCGAATGCAGCTGAGATAGGCTCCAGCGACCCCGAAAGGGACAAGCGGTAGAAAATGGATGGATGGATGGAGATTTAACTTGTTATTTAGTCAGGTTTGGGACAGGTGTGCTGCTGGTGTTGCCACAGTGTGCACGTTTGATGTTGCTCACATGGGCTCCACTGAATGCTCAGGGAGTTTTTGCGTTTGCTCACACACATGAACAATTAGAGGGAACATTGATTGACATAGTGTGTGTACCTTAAGTGCGGAATGATGAGCAGAGGCAGAGTTAATCCTTAAGTGGTGGTGGTGGAGGTGAAGTGTCATTGGAGTCTCTATCTCTCTTTACTAGCTTCGTCGAAGCATGTTGCTTATGGAGCTTGTTTCAGCAGATTTGAATTGCTGTTTTGGGCAGTAGATGGGATCTTTGATCCAAAGCACAATTTACATTTAACTAAAATGTTATTTTCTTTGTGCTCGACAAAAGAAAAGTAGTGAAAATATCTCCATGTTAACAAACTCGACTTCTGGCTCCGCCATGATCAGACCCCCCCCCCCCACACTCACACCCACACCCAGACACACACACAAAGCGCATTTCTCTCTTCTCCGGCTTATGACACAAGAAGAATCAGAACGATGACACAGCAGCGCTCCGATAAAACACACTTTATACTACATAAAAAGTAACGTAAAATAACGCAGTAATGCATCATGTAGTAACGGTAACTGAGTTACTTAATATAAAAAATAACGCGTTAAATTACTAGTTACCGCCGAAACTAACGACGTTACAGTAACGCGTTACTTTGTAACGCGTTAGTCCCAACACTGCAAATTACACAACGTGCCAACTTCACTGGTTTTGGGTTTTGTATGCAAATTTTTAACCAAAGAACCATCATTACGTGTTATGCATACCACAAAGAAGTGTACTAAATGTACAGTACAAAAACATCCTAATAGGACCCTTTTAACGAATAATTGAAGTTATTCTCTACTTTTTCTCAAGATGCTGCTCCACACGCTGAAATCCTCTGGCACACGCCAAGTACTACTTTGCTTTTTTGTCCATTTTGAAAACTACTGCTTTAGTAGGAAATGTAATCAAGTCGACATATGTCACGACGCACGGCAACACAGCAGCTGCAGATGACAACAGACCTTCACACGAGAGACCATTGGGTGCCACAGTGAAGCCGGGGTCACAGGCCACGCAGGAGAAGGATCCTTCTGCGTTGGTGCAAATTCCTGTGGAACACACACCTGCGGCCTGGCACTCGTTGATATCTGAGGGACACAGAAAGAACAAGTTCATCTTGGGGAAAGAATCTGATTAAGCCATGCAAATGCTATGCCTGTTAATAACATTAATGGCACAGTGAATTTTCGCCTGAATGCTTACTGTAGCAAACAGTACACTAAGTAAATCTCTCTTCATTAAACTATATGGCTTTATAAAAAGGGGTGGAAAGATAGGATACGCAAGATTATTGCAGATTCCAAAACAGCAAGCTAGTACAGATGGCATATCATTTCTGGATATAAAAACAGTCTTTGGGATTGTTGCTATGTGATCACTAAAAATTCCATTGCTGAGTACATATTGTATTTTGGAGGGAAATAATGTGGGCCATCGTTAAATGATTGCTTCGTTTTGCCTCTGGGTGCATAGAGGGAGTTGCACAGTGTGATCATACCGAGGTAGGATGCACTGTGGTTGACTTAATTTCAAATTGAGGCTTTAATATTTTCCATCATCTTATTTAAATCCTATCAGAGGCTCACTTGGACCCGGGGTTGTTTTGTAAAACTTTTTCCCAGCGCAGAGACACACATCGGTGGGGGATCTTCCTCTCGGGCTAGATCCCCCACTTCCATTAAAAAAACACAGCAGTATATGTGAATAATTGAGGTCATATTCAAATCAAACAATCATCCGGCTTTCTCATTCTAATGAAGTCATCACAAAAGCTAAAATCTCTGGGTTGGAGAAAGTAGATATTTTATTTCATTGATCTCATAACTCATGTCATGTTGTGTACTGTAAACATGTTCAGCGACTACAGCAGTCGTGTTTATTTTGGCCTGGATGTGCTTAAATCAACACTCAATCAGCAAATTTAAAAAAAAAAATTATTTTAAATGGTAAAATGCCTCTCTCTGAATGTTCTGAACTCCTGCTTCCATACCAGTGCTGCATTGAGCAGAACGCTACCTGAAGGAGGTGCTTTGTAGCAAATCAACAGTGCCTTTGTTGGCTGCATCAAAGTAGCGCACATCCCTTTGCCTCAATTGCTTCAATATGTGATAACAATTATTTTAACACACTTTGTTAACCATCAATGATTTCTTTATGTGCATGTCTAATCATGTTCAGAGAGTATAACAAGCAATTTAAATTGATTTGGTTCTTAAATTAACACTCAATATTTCAGCTCATTGTTTGGTTTTTCTCAATTTCTACTTTCAACAGGTTTGTTGAATCTCTCTGAGTGTGAATGTTTTGAACTCCTGTTTCCATGCCATTGTTGAATTGAACAAAGGAGTCATTTCATACAGTTTATGTAGGGACTTAACACTCCATTTTACCTACATTGCTTGAAGATGCAATAACACCATTTTTTTAACATTCAAATGAATTATTATGCCTATTCTGAGTAAGTAGAGAGGTTATTTTACCCTCACAACCATAACCATCTTCAGACAGCTGCATGCCGGTTTCACAGCTCCTGCAGGTATAAGATCCCAGGGTGTTTGAGCACAGCTGGCCCGGGCACACATGAGTTGCCAAGCATTCATCCACATCTGGACATAAATACATGGACACATCATAACCCAGATTGCCATCTCTGACAAAAACATCCTGTTGCATTAAATCACCTAAATTAAAAAGTCAGTGAAGCAAGGAAATAGGAAATGTCAACACCTGGTTCTTTCAAGTTGAGTTATCTGCAGAGAAGTTGACATCATGCGCTATTTGAAGACTGGTGTGTCATTGTTTGAGCAAGAGTTAAATAATCAGTGCTAGAGGCAGTGGGGTAGATCAGCCAGCTGTGATGTGATGTCTATGAGATGAAACAGGGTTAACCTGAACCAGAGAAACTCAGGCAAACCCATTGTAGACAAACATCTGCATGCAAGTAAACAAACATGAAACCAGCTAGCGTCAAGACCGCCAAAAGTCTCACCATCACACTGCTGTCCATCTTCGGAGACTTTGAAACCGGGCTGACAGCTGACACATGTGAAGGAACCCTCTGTGTTTGTGCATGTTCCCCGGGGGCATACATTGGGCAGCGTGCATTCGTCAATGTCTGGCACAAAACCGGACAGGATATTAGAAATTCACTGGAGAACAAGAGGATTGTCTGCTGCCAACAAAAACACCTAATTCACCGTGACAGATCCTCTCCAATGTTGATAAGATTCACTTGAAGCAATGCATGCATCCATTTAGGATGAGTGCTGGTTTACCAACCTTCACAGAGCTCTCCATCATATGACACTCTGTACCCTGTGGGGCAGTTCTCACAGGTGTAAGAGCCCTCTGAATTTAGACAGATCCCATTTGCACAGGTAGACAGGGACTGGCACTCGTCGATATCTGGGCGGAGCACATGCACAACATGTTTGAACCTCACTCTGATAAGAACAGCAGTGGCAGCGGAATGTAATGAGTTTTAATGTGTGTTTTGTTAAGTTAAAGCTATGTGTCAAAAGAGGCTTTGAAAAGAATAAATGGTTTTC
This sequence comes from Nerophis lumbriciformis, assembly GCF_033978685.3. NCBI lineage: Eukaryota > Metazoa > Chordata > Actinopteri > Syngnathiformes > Syngnathidae > Nerophis > Nerophis lumbriciformis. Next base: position 41,742,504 of record NC_084555.2, read on the forward strand.
TATGAATGAGAAGTATAGCTCGGGATTGAACTAACCTTCACACCTGCGTCGATCCTGAGACACTCTGTAGCCACTCTTACACCTGGTGCAGGTGTACGACCCCGCCGTGTTGGCGCACACGCCACCGAGACACCAGTTGCCCTGAGCACACTCGTCCTCATCTGGACACACACACACACATCCAATTTACAAGAACTAAATCTCTGCTTAAACAGTGGTGTTATTGCCTTTGTGTTATTTGGTGGTAATTTGTCATTAAAGGGGAACTATTAGAATTTTCTACATTAAAAACACATCCTTGTGGTCCAGAATAGTATTTCTCAAACTGTGATTCTCCACTAGTGGTACGCAAGCTTCATCTAGTGGTATGCCAAAGAATCACATATTTAAATATTCATACAAAAAGTTAATGTTCAAACTGCGTGTAGTGTTACAGTGTCCAAAAATATTAAATAAACTTATTCAATAAAACCTCAGCTTTGTTTTGAATGAATATTTAGGCCTATTACACTACTGTATTTAAATGTTTGTCATTATGGTGGTACTTGGTGGAAAAAAGTTGGAGAACCATTGGTCTAGATAATACGTATTGGATATGGTTTGGTGTTTAATTTGTGTAAATTTTGCTCCACTGTGACTTTGATATCTCATTTTTGAGTCTGTCTGCAAGATGTTCGATTCTTAAGGCGTTCACTGTTTGCAAATGAAACCACACCCCACTTCCAAAAGCGTCATAATTTATCTCAGGGCATTCAATCGATCGCAACCGGACTGTTTGGTTTGTCTTGGAAGAAGTTTCACCTCTCATCCGAGTAGGCTTCATCAGTTTGTGCTCATAGACTTCGATTGGTCAGATCTTGTCTAGCGGCTGGTGCCAAAACCCAGACTATTTATTCTCCAAAACCAGGAGGGTGGGCTTAGGCAAGGATGGTTTTCGCCCTATCGTAGTGAGAAAAAACATTGTTTTGATGCAAACGAGCAATCCTACTGTCAAAGTGTAATGATGAATGCACTGCTTCATATATTGGGAAAACAAAACAACCACTAAGCCGACGCATGACAGAGCTTAGGGCAAACTCTTCAGGCCAAGACTGAGCTGTCTACCTGTCACCTGCTATTATAGAATCGGATATCATTGTTTACATCCAGAGCAGCCGTCTTTGAAAGGAACTCAGGGATGGTGAGAATGCTTCAAATTTCCAAGGCAGAAATCCGACCTTGAGGGGCGTTCCAGTTAAAATTCCGACTACGAACTCGGAAATTCCGACTTCCCGTTACAAATGGAACCCACAATGAGCTCACATGTTGAAACGGCTGGTCTGTCCCTGTCCACGCCCCTTTTTAAATACGGAAATCATATTTGAATTAGCCATGTCTTTGAGATCCAGCACTCCATACGGTCAAAAAAGGCAAAGAAAATGACCAAGATGGTGAAAAAGAAGAATTTCACAGACAATGAATTGGAGGTGCTTCTTGCTTGAGTAAAAAAATGTACTCTATTCCACTATTGCTGCAAGTTTGTGCAGCAGTGCGCCAAGGAAAAGGTGTGGTTTAATATTTCACACTTTACACACAAGATTTTAACACAAGTATACTTTGCACATGGAGACAATCAGGGGCTTGTTTAAAGGATCTTAAGGTGTAGTTTAACCAGAAAAAAATTTGATATAAAATTAGGGGGGCACATATGCTCAATATACATTAAATGGATTAATATTAGGACTGTCACTTTCATTACCTGTGGCCACAGGTCATGCCTTGTGTTGGTTTTGTGTGTGTTTTTCTATGTTTGGTGTTTCGTTCCTGTCCAGCGCTCTTTTCTAGTTTCCACTTCCTATGTCTTGTCTCAGTAGCATTTTTACTTTGTTTGCCAGCACGCCTGTTTTATGTGCTGTCATTATACTGACAAGCTTTTTGTTTCCTGTCAAAGTTTCTTGTCGTGTGCACTCCTTTGCTGCACTTGCCTCTTTTGGACATTAAAAATACTTTTCACGCCGTTTGCTGTCTTCTGCATTCTGGGATCACGACTACCACAAACTATGCGCAAACATGACAAGGACAATTACATAAATACATGTACTCACTAAGAAGCCACCCATAGTGCACAATGCCAGATTCTAGTGTGTTCCCAACCGTGCTGTAACTTTGAATGTAAGAATCATGTGTCATCGCTACACTGTTGGCTCCGTGCGTTTGCGCATCACGTATGATCAGTACATTGATCAAATATAAATGTTTGCTGTTGACATATACATTCGTCATATGATGGTTTTTATGGCAATGTGTTTGCAGTCGATAGCTCCGATTACATTAGAAAAACCGTCTGTTGCTGCAAATGGCGCTTAATTGTTGACCTATTCAGCTGCATTTTATTGAAATGTAATACACCTGGCTAACATGACGACAATTGTTTTTTCTTCCACTTTGCCTATGCTTTTATATCCATTTGTGTAATTGCTCATGAGGGTTTGTGTTAATTTGTAAATGTTTCTGATGTGAACATCAATCAGTCTGAGGACAAATTGTTTGATATTTATTTCTTCCAGCAGTTACCCAGCATCACCTGTGTGTATCACCAAATTGTCCACAGCATGTAGAAATGTGCATATAGCCATGGAGTTTAACCAGTGCTCAGTGGCCTTGTGGTTAGAGTGCCTGCCCTGAGATCAGTAGGTCTTGAGTTCAAACTGTGACTGAGTCATTTTGTGCACACGCACTCTTAATATATGAGGTACCTGATCTACTAAGATTCCAACTAAACAAGTACTAAATAGTGTGTGCAAACTAAAAATGTGCTATTATTGGGTGAGTTGTGGGTGATCTATTAAGCACACATGCAATTCATAACAAGTGAAAATATGGTGCTGGGTGCCTTATTTAAATGAAGATTTTGTGTGTACTACCAACTGTCACCATGGAGACCGTCAATTCCCTCTACTTTCATGTTATTACCTGTGATGTTTTATTATGTTGTGGCACATAAAGCACACAACTGTTATCTTTGCCACCTATCCTGGGATAATAAGCACTCCTGCAGTGTGATCCACAACAGAACCCACATTTTAGCATGCCAAAGGTGAATTCTGGGAGATGCAGGCACAAACTGGTGCACTGTTATGGTTCAGACACAAGAAAACGCATGGTGCGGGAAATTATTTTCATATAGGAGTTAGTGTATATTAATAATTTTTGGTGTCTGCTGTAGGGCTGGACGATTATGGCAAAAATAGTAATCATGATTATTTTGATTGATATTGTAACCAAGATTAGTTACACAATTATTCAATAATTTGAAAACATGAGTATTTATTGTACCACCAAAACTCAACTTTAAATATAGTTTTAAAAGAAAATGGATATAAATTAGTAACGGATAATTTAATTTACAGATGAGATGGATCATTCTTGTTACTTTTAGCTTCGCAGTTTAGTCGCTGTTTCAAGTGGCCGTATCGACATTGTTGAGATCAGGACAGCCAGCGTTAAATGAGCGCTACCGGACTCATTATTTTACCAAACAAATGTTTCTTCTCCCCACAATGACAACATATCACTTATATTTATGTCAATTTCCCTGATATTATTTTGAGTTTATCAGCAGATTCTGTTTTAATGGCCAATTGTGTGACTATGTCCGCGGTTACGTGAACCCGAAAAATCATATACCATACTATTTTTGTTGAATTTAGTGATTATTAATTAGGTATACTAGCCCTATATCAAATTAAAAAAGCAACCATTGTGACATCCTAACCTTCTAGTAGACATGTTCTTTTTTCACTCATTCGATCCTCATCTGTTTCACCGTCACAAGCTCTGGTATTTGCATGCACGTTATTTTTTGACTAATATATTTTTATAATTGTCAAAAGCCATAATCAAAATCAAAATTAACATTTTATTAATTGTCCAGCACTAGTCTGCTGTCTCCAAATACACCCATAAGTCATTCATCAGATCAATGATGGAATTGCTGGACAGATATGTCAAATATTTTTATTACAGACAGATTCCCTCTTTCCATTGTCTGTCAAAATTGCACTGATTGTCTACTTCTAACCATGGCGCAGTTACGCATAAGTGGCTGCGTCTCCAAACTTTTCAAACGTGCTAAATATGGGCGTAAAACAGCAGACACAAACCAGTTTCAGTCTGGATATATCACACTGTGCCCCCTAAACGACTAAACTTGCATCTCCTCCTCCAACTATTGTGGGTGTTCTAATAATCAGCATATATTCTGCATATACATTAGAGGCCTACTGAAACCCACTACTGCCGACCACGCAGTCTGATAGTTTATATATCAATGATGAAATCTTAACATTGCAACACATGCCAATACGGCCGGGTTAGCTTACTAAAGTGCAATTTTAAATTTTGCGCGAAATATCCTGCTGAAAACGTGTCGGTATGATGACGTCAGCGCGTGACGTCACGGATTGTAGAGGACATTTTGGGACAGCATGGTGGCCAGCTATTAAGTCGTCTGTTTTCATCGCAAAATTCCACAGTATTCTGGACATCTGTGTTGGTGAATCCTTTGCAATTTGTTCAATGAACAATGGAGACAGCAAAGAAGAAAGGTGTAGGTGGGAAGCGGTGTATTGCGGCCGACTGAAGCGACATAAACACAGCCAGTGTTTCATTGTTTACATTCCCGGAAGATGACAGTTAAGCTTTACCATTGGCCTGTGGAGAACTGGGATAACAGAGACTCTTACCAGGAGGACTTTGAGTTGAATACGCAGACACGGTACTGTGAGTACGCATGCAGCTGCGGCTTCCAAACATTTGATCGCTTGCCCGTACGTGCGTGCCGCTATGTGCATGTCACGTACATAACTTTGGGGACTTTGGGGAAATATATGTGCTGTATGAACTTTGGGGAGGTGAATGGTACTTTGGGCTGTGGGATTGAGTGTGTTGTGCAGGTGTTTGAGTTGTATTGGCGGGTTATATGGACGGCAGGGGGGAGGTGTTTGGTATGCGGTATTAATTTGTGGCATATTAAATTAATATATGTCTTGTGTTTATTTACTGTTTTAGTCATTACTAGCTGAATATCAGGTCCTCTAGTCCTTCACTCTCACTTTCCTCATCCACGAATCTTTCATCCTCGCTCAAATTAATGGGGAAATCGTCGCTTTCTCGGTCCGAATCGCTCTCGCTGCTGGTGGCCATGATTGTAAACAATGTGCAGATGTGAGGAGCTCCACAACCTGTGACGTCACGCTACTCGTCTGCTACTTCCGGTACAGGCAAGGCTTTTTTAGCAGCGACCAAAAGTTGCGAACTTTGTCGTCGATGTTCTCTACTAAATCCTTTCAGCAAAAATATGGCAATATCGCGAAATGATCAAGTATCACACATAGAATGGACCTGCTATACCCGTTTAAATAAGAAAATCGCATTTCAGTAGGCCTTTAGTGGTGCAACGGATCAACATTGATCCGTGATCCGTTCGAATCAGTATCTTCGGTTCGGCACACACGTGATCCGCGGTTTGATTTATGAAGAAAAAAAAAAGTTTGCGCATGTTCAGTCCACACACAGCGTGGTCATGGAGAGCGGAGTAACAGAAGAGCTCGAATGCCCCGCGCCATTTAAATCCCTTGTATGGGAGAATTGTGGCTTCCCTGTCAAATACAATGATGAAGGAAAGAGGTTAGTGGATAAAAACGTGACTGTGTGTAATCTAGCATGGCCACGCACTTGAAGCGACATCACCCCATGGTTTCACTGACAGGAGTGAAAACGAAGGCTGCGCCAATTAAGCAGCCCCTTGTTGCACAGTCAGACCGGGCTAAAGCCATCACAAACTCAATCGGTGTGTTTATAGGTGCAGACATGAGGCCATATTCGCTTGTGCAAAACGAGGGTTTTAAACACATGCTGAAAGTGCTTGAGCCACGTTACGACATCCCGTCACGCACCCACTTCAGCGCTAAGATTGTGCCAGATCTTTATGAGCAGGAGAAGAAAAAAGTTGTGGATGAACTATCCTGAGCATCATCTGTTGCGCTCACGACAGACGGGTGGACGTCCAGGGGAACTATGTGACGATACGCGCTCACTTCATCACAGCAGCCTGGGAGATGAGAAGACACGCCCCCTCTACGAGAGTCATTTTGCACAGGTACTGACATAAGCAGTGGAGGAATGGAAGATAATGATATCCCAGTCACAACTGATAATGCCAAAAATCAAATAAATGCAGTGAATGAGGCAGGACTGGGACCACTGATAGGTGCTTTGCACATGTAGTGAATTTGGCATCACATCTCAGTCAATAGGATGGAGCGCCTCCTTGGGAGGATCAGGAAGGAGGTTTCCTACTTCCACCCAAGCACAACAGCTGTTCATGTGCTTAAGACAAAGCAAGAAATGCTAAAGCTGCCTACTCATGAGCTCATACATGATGTCCCAACAAAGTGGAACTCCACTTATGATATGTTGGAGCAGCAGGCAGCTATATACTCTGCATTGACCCACAAGACCCTGAAGACAAATGTCAAAGACATCATCACCCTGTCTGATGATGATGTGAGAGTGGCAGAGGAGATCCTCCAGGTGCTTCAACCCCTCAAAACTGTTACATCTCTACTGAGCACTGAAACTTCACCATCTGTGTCAATGATCCTGCTACTGAAGTGTGGAAGACAGCACCATCACTCGAGATGTCAAGACTGCCATTAGAGAGGACCTGAATCCCAGATACACTTCACCCCCTACTCTACAGGACTACCTTCACAGATCTACCGCCCTGGATCCCAGGTTCAAGTGCCTGTCTCACATGGACCCTGCCCTATGCTAGAGGACATACAGTGACCTCAGCACTAAGATTGTGAGCAGTCAGGGCACTGAAGACTGTGATGAGGTGAATAAAAATAATATTATTTAAAAATTATAAATTTAAATCTAAATAAATTTGTTTTTCCAGTAATAATGGCTTTTATTAAATGTTATTGCCACAAACATGTTAAAAAGAAGATATCATGCCTTGTGCTCTTTAAGTTGATTTGATATATTTTAATTTAATCATTTAAATGTGTTAATAAACAAAAAGACAAAACTTCTGTTTATTTGTCTTGTCTTTTTTTTTGCTGATTCGAAAAATTATCCGATCCGTGACTCTGATCCGAGAAACGATCCGAACCAAGAGTTTTTTGATCCGTTGCACCCTAATATACATGTAGACAGACATGCTATATGGATTGCGCATTTATTTTGTTCATATATGTCAAGCAATTCTGTGCGCACGAACTTAGTAGATTAGTTTTGCGTGTACTTTCAAGTTTGAGCGTGTTTAAATAAATGCAAACCTTTAGTCGATCAGGCCCTAACTACTTCAAGTTATGTCGAAGTTTGATTTCTGTAGCATTGTACATTGAGACGAGATACAAACATGTTGAAATGTGAGAGGTTTATTTTTGAGAGTTGCTTCATATTAAAAGGACAAACAAATTATGAAAATAATTTCCTTTGAGGAGGTAAACATTTGATTTATGTGTTCCTACCTTCACATCTCAACCCATCAACTGATGGTTGAAACCCTGGATTGCAGCTCTTGCAGGTGTAGGAACCAGGAGTGTTGATACAGATTCCTTCAGGACAATTTGTACGAGTTGCACATTCATTGATATCTAAGAAACAAATTGGACAATTTACAAAACGGTATGAGCTGAGAAGGGCAGCAAAGAGCCACAGAATTCTTTTTTGCAGACCTTCACAGGCTTTGCTATCTGAGGTGACTTGGTAACCATGACCACAAATGCATCTGTGGGTCCCTTCAAGATTGACACAACGACCATGGGCACAGACCCCTGGCAGCAAACACTCATTCTCATCTGGAAATAGTAGAAAATGAAAGGGGGCTCATAATGAGTAAAAAAGCACACTCAAGCTCTTTGTAGCCTTTTAAAAGCCCTTCAAATTTGTCATGGAGCTTCTGCAGTAGCACGCGTGGAAACTATTTACACAGCTGTTGCTTTGTCATGGATCTAACTGGCTGCTGTGGCGTTACCTTGGCATACTTTGTCCAGTGTGAGTTTGTATCCCTGGAAACAGTTGCACCTGTAAGAGCCCTCCATGTTGACACACCTTCCACGGCCGCATATGTTTTGCTTCAGGCACTCGTTTACATCTGCGGACACAGCAAACACATTATTGTCAGTTTCTTAAATTAACATTTTTATATTGTTTGAAATATTTCAGTAGTTTTCATATATGTTTTTGAAGCACACACACAGAATATAAATATCCACACATTAATTGATGTCATAGTGTGATAACAGCATAATTTGTGTGCAAATAAGAACTGTCTCATTAGGCCCTTTTACAATTTTGGGTGTTTTCCACATGATGAGTCATTCAGCCAACATTTACAACCTGTGGCTGACATGTTGTTATTATATAGTGGAATCCGTCAAGTGTTAACAAGAAGTCTGATTATGTGAAGATGCCGAGTCAGAGTACTAGCATTACATAATACGTAGAAGAAAGACTCTTAAATTATTCATCTGCAAAGGCGGTGGAGAAAGAGCGGTGATAGATTCAGTTTAAACAAAACCAGAAAGTCACAGATTTGGTTTTGTTTGGCCTCCCTCAGCCTTTGTGCTAATCTCTGACAAGGCAATGGAGCGGTTCACTATCACAAATGTATCTACGACCCGGCCAAATGGGCGCAAATTGCCGTACTCCAAAAAATTAAAATACAAACAGCCTGTTCATGCCGGATGAGCGCCAGCTGGTCTGGTGAAGATTATGCAGACAAAATGTTTACCTTCAATTTTCCTTTCAATTTGTATTTATTCATGGAAGATTGATACAACAGTATTAGCAGGCTGACAAACAAACTAGTCCATGAGAAGTGCTGTCTAGAAAATGGGCAAATAAATAATACACGCCGGCCAATGATTTTCTCTAAGGAAAAGAAAATCAATGTTAAGGTGTGCTGAAGAAACGCTTGTGAAGTCTATTTTATGTAGTGTCTCAACTTTTCACATTTCTGGAATACTCAACCCAGGAGCTCAGGTTTCCAAACAAATTAAAGGGGTCAAGGTCATGGAGAGGGGATGTGGTAAGTCATACCAGTCAGGCTGTTATGTAACAGGGCCACGTTTGGGTTCAGTGTTAGCAGCATGCACCACATGTGCGGGGTTGCCATTTGTATTAAAATCTAATAGACCACAGCAAGAATTTTACACCGGACTGTAGATGACACGATGGTTAACTGTGAGGAGTTGTTTGTAAATCGAGGCCTCTTCACAGCAGGGAATTAGCTATTTGATCTTCTCATACATCTTCACAGTTACTGTTCTGTCCCCTCACCTACACTAGCCCAGCAGTGGTAATAAAGTAATGCCGGCCTCCAGTGGACCTATCTGTACAGTGGTCAGCGCTCTCCAACAACAACATGCTGTTTGTTCAAGGCTGTGGCCAAGAGAAAATATTTGGACTCTCCCAAATTGAAGTATTATAAACAATGTTTTTTACAGAGGCCACTGATATCAGTAGATCAACAATAACAGGGAAGATGTTTAAACAGTATTGTGGATATTGCAGGGGCTACTGAGCTAATATTTCATACATGGAGGCACTGAATAGACTGAGAGAGAAGAGGGCTGAGAGTACAACACAGCCGTCATCACTATATGGTCATGTACATATAGTGTTATAGTGTTCCATAAAATATCCAAGAGTTTGAAGTATAAAAACAAATGTAATTTACATACAGTCCAAACATATAACCAGCAAAAAAGCCACAATTCAGTCAAACCAGCACAAATTCTGTGTGGGATCACAGACTGTCGACAGCTCGTTACCACCACAGCCTGTTGCCGTGTCAACTTTTCTGCATCTGGCAATTTCATTTGTGAAGAGCAGATTTTAAATGTAATCTAATGCATGATGCTTTCAACAATCAGATGGAAAATTGAGTTATTTCCATGCAGTGGTTCAAAGAAAGGAATTTAGTTTTTTCTTAGAATTGTCAAAACAATCTCTGTTTACACGGGCTGGCAAAAATCAATAAAAACAGTGTAGTTTGCATGCTAGGACAGTAGTTGGCGATGCTCAGCAACTGCTTGTCCTCACAGACCATCATTGCCACATGTTCGATATTTATTGTATGTGGTACAATAATTTCACCCTCTATATGTACGACCAATAATTCTCAGAAGCCTATATTGTATCATACTTTTTAATTGAAACACCTTCAATACCTGTCTATCACCAAATATTATACACCCTGCTCTGTGCTTGATGTTGCGCATTGTGTCTTTTTATAGCCAAGTGGGGGCACTGTTTTGCCAATGGCAGCTTTTTTCCAACAGTGTGTTTGTTTATATCATTGCTTCTCTAACATTTTCTGTTACGACGTCGTAGGAAGAAGAAAACACTCCCCCCGACATCCCTCTCCACTGTAAATAGTATCATTTGTTCATTAAATTGTTATACGTATAATGTCCCTATTAACATTAAGAAAAAAAAAAGAAGAAAGAACTGTAGGTCAACCCACAATAAAGAATGCCTTTACTAACATTGTATTTTAGTCTGTAACAGAAAAGATTAAAAAGTGCATCAATTTGCCAGATAAAAACATTTAATCTTTGTTTAAACTATAAAAAATGTTTGAGCCGATTGAGTCTAAAAAATCTATGTAAATAAAATTAATAAATAATACATTTACATTGATAAGCAACATTAACTAAATATTTAAAACATGCTGACCTACAAAACAAAAGTGAATAAAACAATTTGTGCTGATTTTTTTTTGTAAATTAAAATGATGAGGTCAGTATTATTAATTACGATGAACACATTTAGCGGTGCAAGCTTTTCGAAGCGGGTTTTGAAGCATGATACTGATAAAGCATGACCCCCTTGGCATCGCACTGTGCCCCCAAACCCCTCCCCCAACCAGGGGCCCGCCCCACTAATTGGGTAGGACTGGTTTATATAAAGTTGAAACTGGATTATAAGATATACAACGGTCTGTGGCAATGTTTTTAATGTAGGATAATTTTCCTAATAATACAGTGGTTTTAACCTTTTGATATTCAGGGTGGCTTCAGGTTCAATAATTTGTCATTTGAATTTGTTCATGCTCATTTACATTTTATGTAAATGAAATAATTTTTGCATATAAAACAATCATGTAACTTAAACCTGAAATGGTAAGTAAAGTGTAGAGATGCAGTAAATGTATGTTTTGCTTCAGAAGTGTTATAAATGCTACTACAGCTGCACCGTGTTCTACAGATACAGTACTTTAAAACATCTGATGTGGACAGTTAAAGGTCCCATATTATTGTTATTTTTCCAATTTTTAAATAAGTCCCACACTAGTGTAAAGGAAGTGTGTTAGCCTTGATGCTGGAACTAAATGTACATTTAATAAACTCTCTTTAGAATACGATGTTTGGTGTCTCAGTAGCTTTAATGCTGTGTACATGCCTGTCTCTGCCAGTGTGCGGCAACAACTACTATTGTGCGTTTTATCCACTTTTTACATATACACTGTATTTGTCTGATGTAATAGAAGTCATATATTATATACAGTACAACAATGTAACATTAAGGAGTTGGACAGGAGGGCACAACAACATTAGCATATCGTTGTGAGCTACACTGAAAACAATACAGTTACAATTTAACAGCAACATCTTGCTAGGTTAGTATTTTTGCTAAAGAAACACAAAATTATAAAATTACACTGTAGTCTGTAACTGATTGACGGTTAGTTGGCAGCGTTCCAATCATCATTTTAAGATGTGTAACGAAGACTGTTTTATTTATTTATCGGTAGTTTTTACAAAGCTGTCCTCCATGAGGTAGTGGATGTATACACAGGGCGGGCTCATATAGGAAGTTCAAAACTTACTTTTTCTTCTCTTAAAAGTGCTGCAAAGAAGTAAGATTGATGATGTATGAGTCTAATGTTTGGTGGTCAAGAACAGGCTGAGGGGGCATCTCCTAAAACACACTTGAGTGCCCCCTACGCATTTGATGTTGCTGGTGATATGATGCAATGTGGCATTACACTTACCCACACATCTTTCACTGATTGGCCTATAACCAGGACTGCAGACCTGGCACTGGAAGGAGCCCACAGTATTGACACAGGCACCACTGGGGCAGGAACTTGGATCTTGACACTCATCGAGATCTAATGAAGATTCAGAGGTGATAAACTATCATTTATTTACACATGTATCAGACGCCAAGTCTTTGTGTGTGCGTGCTTACCTTCACATTGACCTCTCCAGGACTTGGCAAAGCCAGTGTTACATTCACAGGTAAAAGAGCCTTCTGTGTTGACACATTGGCCATTCTGGCACTTGTTGGGCATGCTGCACTCATTTATGTCTGCAGAAAGAACGAAGGAAAACAAACAATAGAGTTCCCTAGAATGCAAACAGCTAAAACATAAGTTTATGGTGGTCACTGCTGTCATGCGTGCTCACCTTGACAGAACTTCCTGTTTTGGGTGATCACCTGGCTGTAGCCACTGTAGCACTGACAACTATAAGAGCCTTGGTTGTTTGAACAACTGCCCTTTCCTTCACATGGATCACCCTCGCACTCATTCACATCTGCAGAGCCAAGGACAAAATACATTTCAGAGACCTACTGTATTGGCATTTGGGCTGATCTTTCTTTATCAGAGGCAGCAGTCAATGTTGTTCACCAATGCAGGTTGTCTGAAGAGCACTGAGTTTGAATCCCAGCTCACATTGGCATGTGTAGCCAGTCTGCACAGGAACACATTTCCCATGGCCACATATGGAAGGGGTGGTGACGCACACGTCAATACCTTGGGAAAAGATAAAAAAATATAACAGGGACACGCACAGTGTGGCCACATGGGAAGAGGGTCTTATCAATAGTGTACACTGTATAATGTTCTAGTGTGCACTGGGTCAGGAAGAAACCTGACATTGGTGTTGACTCTTAAAACTGTGGTAAAATGGCTTTACTAAACTGGACCATTATGGGAATTATATCCTGGGAGGGATGAAGACACATTCTGTTCGTTATAACATTATGATGGTTTTCTTACACTTTTTCTCAAGAAAGTGCAGCATAATCTCCTGCACTCCTTGTAAGCATTTATAAAAATGATGAGGTCCAGAATATCAGGGTCACAAAACAATTGTTGCAACGTTTTTATATTGCTCCGACATTGCCCAGACTCTAAACCAATTTCTCCAACCTTTTTTTTCTTCTAAGAGCTACTTTTACAAAATGAAAATTGCCCAGAGCAACTCAGTTTTGTAATGTTTATATTCATAGCTTATTTCATCCTAAACAAAGAGAATGCACTTGTTTTAAAATAAACAAAATGTTGGAATCCACGACTCACATTTTGTATTATGAACTCAACAGCAAAAACATTTGGTATATCATCATCTTGTATTTAGTAATGAGAAATGCTTTGACAAAAAAAATGGATCTTGTGTTTTATTTGTATGACTGGCAACATTTAAATTGCACTTTAGTTAGGAAGCAGATCTCCACTCAAACAGTGCGGCCCATGTCTTTGTGCTATTTCATGCTAATTTGTCAATATATATATATATATATATATATATATATATATATATATATATATATATATATATATATCCCGGGTGCGGCCACCGCTGCTGCCCACTGCTCCCTTCACCTCCCAGGGGATGATCAAGGGTGATGGGTCAAATGCAGAGAACAATTTCGCCAAACCTTGTGTGTGTGTGACAATCACTGGTACTTTAACTTTAACTTAATATAGGCATGTTGTCTGAATTTAATAGTTGTACAAATATTGAGAGTTTAATCAAATATCTTTGATGAGCTACTTAAAATCAACTAGCGAGCCACCGATTGCTCTCGAGTTACTGGTTGGAGAACCCTACTCTAAAGTACGGTAACATGTTTTTAGGATGAGACACTTTTACTATTTCTAAGATTTGATGTTTTTAGTCTTTTGTAATTTACCTGCAACTGATTGTTAATACAAGAGAGACTACTGCATTGTTGCATTCTAAGTTTTAGAATGTTATTTGGCTGAAGCATTTATAAAGAATTCAAGAGACATTTCCCACACTCCAAGTGTTTATATTAAGCTTTAAATAAATCATGACAAGTTGTTTCCCTAGATGTGTTCCACTCACCACACTATTAATTTTACCAAAGAAAATAATCTAAAATAAGAATTCATATCACGCCCAGTTGAATACTTTTATATTGTGTGTCTTACCTGAGTCTGTGGGAATTGTTTCTTTTGGATCAAGCTTGGCTGGAGAGTCTGGAGCAACTTCTAGCAGGAAGAACAATAATAGCCATGATGTATTTGGGACAAGTATAAATGGATACAACCACCAACATGTCACTAAAAATGATCCATACTTTCCTCCTTGTTTAAAATAGGACAGTGGCAAGAATCATAATTATTTAGAATTAGATTTTCAGTGGTTTCCAGGCACAAGTGGAGAGGATGCGCAGATTGTGTTCACAGTACTACATATGGTTGAAATGAAAACGCTTGTCCAAATGATCTCATGCTTATGCGTAGCCCAGGTTCAAATGACTTAAGCGGCAATGTTAAAGTTAAACGAAAAAATGTGTCAAAAATGGTACAACTTGGCGCTCAACCAAGATTTTTTAGAAAAATGGCCAAACAAACACATCATGCATGACGGAACATAGAACGTTAGAAAAGCTTTTCTGTGTTTTTTATCTGATGCCAGCAAGAGTGTGACGATAACCATCGAACCAGAAATGGAAATGATTACCTTGTAGCAAAACATTACACTGCTAAGTGCAATATGCAGAATACCATTTTTTTACAGAGCTGCACAGTGGCCTCGAGGTTAGCACATTGGCCATACAGTCAGGAGATCCAGGTTTGAATCTCCATTGGTCAACGGGTATTTCTGTGTGGAGTCAGCATGTTTTCCCCGTGTGTACTAGCTTCCTCCAACATCACAAAAAATATGCACAATTTGTAAATTAGAGACTCTGGACCACTTATCCATAGGTGTGAATGTAAGTGTGTATGGTTGTTTTTTCTACATGTTCCCTGCGATTGGCTGGGGAGCAGTCCATGGTGTACCCGCCCCAAAGTAAGATGGGATAGACTCCAGCTTACCCACGGTCCTAATAAGGACAAGCGGTACACAAGATGGATTAATTTTCTTTATGTTCTATGTTGTGGGAAAAGTTGCATTGAAATAAGAACAACATTTAAGTTGTCCAGTGTCATAAAAATAGAATTTGTTTGACTTTGGCTTTTAAAGAAAGCAACTTATTATTTGTACTGTCTGCATAAATAAAATCATGGCAAATGATACCTGGATATTTCAATGGCGAGTCCGTCACAACAGCCGGCTAGAACACAAGCATATATTAACAGTTATCTTACCATCACTAATTAGACATGGGTGTCTACAAGAAGTATAAACAAAAACAATGAACACCACATCAATACAAGATGGCCCAAGCAGATGTTAAACATTAGAACGTGGCAAAAGGGTAAAGAACTTACCGGTCTCGGATTTTCCACATCTGTCGCAAGACAAAAAGAAGAGGCGGGATTAATCAGAAGCATTGATGACTTTGTGTGTTTGCCTTCAATGTAGCTAAATGACTGATCCCACAGTGTATTTATGATTAAGAGAAGTGTGCGCGCACAGTATTAAAATAACCTAATTCCATTTAAGGTAGGACATGACAAATATGTTATCTTCTAAGTTAGGGAAATAAAGCTATGTTTAAAATGTCATGCAGACAAAAGGCCAAACTGAACAAGAGATGCTGAATAAAGTATGTCTGAAAAGTATTTACAGATTTGTATGGTATTGGAAATCTTGTGCAAGCAATAAAAAGTACTTCAGAGGCATCAACGAAGAGACCTGATGATTTAGAATATCAAACATGCATGTTGGAACATTTTTGCTTGGATTGTTTTGAGAACATGTTGGGTCAATTGTTTATTTGTGGTGATCAAATCATCATGTTGATGTTGAGATTTTCACAAATGATTTTTCCTTCCTTTGGAAATAAAATAATCTTATTAAATCATTCTGCTGCCTTGTAGCGTTTATACAAAGGATAGTTCAAAAGTTCTTTATAAGTAACTTTTTTTCCGAGGACGAGAAGTTTATTCTGTAAAGAACATTGTCTTTTTGCCATTTAGAATAGAATAGAATAGAGAGAATAATTTTGCCACACCTAGTGTGTGTGTGTGTGTGTGTTTGTGACAATCATGGGTACTTTAACTTTTTTAATAGAATAGAATAAAAAGTACTTTATTGATCCCTGGGGGAAATTCAGCACCACAGTTCGCTCACAATAAACAATAAACACTTGGGTATTTTTTACATGTGAATAATATAAATACAGTCTATTATACAGCATTATTCACATGTGAATAATATAAATACAGTCTAATATACAGCATTATTCACATGTGAATAATATAAATAAAGTCTATTAATCATTCAAGTACAGTCAAATAAACATATAACTACTGTATTTTTCGGACCATAGGGTGCACCAGATTATATAGCGAACTGCCGATGAACAGGTCTATTCAGGTGTATTTTCATACAAAAGGCGCACCAGATTATAAGGCGTATTAAAGAGGTCATATTATATTTTTTTTCTACACTTAAAACACTTCCTTGTGGTCTACATAACATGTAATGGTGGTTCTTTGGTCAAAATGTTGCAAATATTATGTTTTACAGATTGTGGGGTGGCTGTAGACTATCCTAGCTGCATTTGGGCGGAAGGCAGCGTACACCCTGGACAAGTCGCCGCATCATAGCAGGGCCAACACAGATAGACAGACAACATTCACACGTTAAGGCCAATTTCGTGTTGCTGATCAACCTTTATATGTCTTCCTTTATTGAGTTTTGTAAAACTGAAAATATAAACTTTACAAAAGTATGACTTCCATTGTAAATTAACATCGATAATGTCCATTGCGTATTTTACATAAATAAAATAGAGGGCTTCGTGTTAATACGCACAGCAAACATTGCACACATGTAGCTCAACACAATTAAACCTAAGGTGTAGCTTCATCGCTCTCTGCTGGTCAAATTCAGCGCTAAATGTATTACACCAAATTTGATTGAGTTAAACAGCCAAAAACAACACCACCACAAATACAAATTACATTACAAAGTCAGCAATTTCAATACATTCATACTTTGTTGTCCACTTGCTGTTAAAAGTCAGATTTTTTTCATGGTCGATATTGCCATCTTCTACTGGTTTTGAATGGTTTCATCAAGCCTATTTTGTTGTTCGGTGGCCCAAATTAAAAGCTTTTGCGGGCCACCAGTTGAATAGGTATTTCCTAATAAGTGCCATTTTAAGGTCCTTATACACACAACATTATTAACACTCGTATGATGAAGCATAGCACGTCTGACCACGGTAGCCGTAATGCGCCAACAATCATTCAATTGGTGCGGTTTTGTAGCTTACCAAAGTCATACTAAACCATTTGGACTTTTGAGCGCCATGTGCAATGTTCTATATTCTCAATGAAACATCAACATTTTGGGCTTGCTTGCTCAACTGTACTGGCTAGTAATTTATTGAACAGGCATCAGCCTGCAGTCCACACGCATTTCTTGTGTGTGACTGCCAACTACTTGTCACTCTTATCATTACACCATGTACCCAACAAAATTCCAAAGGTCAGTATGCACAACTATAATTAATACGTACATTAGGCACACAGAGGTTATGAGGCGCATTGTCGATTTTTGAAAAATAAAAGGATTTTAAGTGTGCTTTATAGTCCGGAAAATACGGGACTAAATAAAGTACCAAACATTACTCTCACCTTCAGGCTGCCGAGGTAATTCTCTTGCTGGAATGAAAGGATGGATGGGCTGCTGTGGTGTGACAGGGTGCCTGGGTGATTGGGGTGATTCTGGGTACTCCGCCCATTGTGGTATTTGAGGTGTCTGTGGGTGAATGGGATTTTGAGGCCAGACAGGACTATGCACTGAAGGCTGGGAAGACGGTAGCTGAGGATATGTGGGGTTCTGCTCTTCCCAGGACAGCCCAGTACTCTGAAGATCGTCTTCCTCCAATTGTCGTACAGAAATCTGCACATCAGAGCGGGAGTAGGTGTATCCGTGACCAGCTGGGCAGATCTCTTTAAAGTGATCTGTGGTGTTGGAAAACCATAAACCAGGGTTTATTCAGATACAATTCAAATAGGTCCAGTTAAAGAAAACATAGAGAAATGGAGAACAAATAATAGGTTATGATTAGGTATTGGACACAGTGTATAGAGTATGGGCCCTATTCTCTCGTTGACGTTACGCATGTTTCTCATATTTGTATTCTCCCATCCAGATTCTGGGCATGCCGACTCACGTGTGTAAGTTCTGAATGAAGGCACTGTCATCTGATTAATTTGACTAATAAGACAGACTTTGCCTTGACACATTTTTTGAGCTGTGTGAAAATAATGGAACTTGGTTTTTTACCAACACTTGTAAATATCATTAAAATCCATGAAAGAAACAACACTTTATATTTGAAAAGGCCGTACCTATCCAGGCTCTGCTTGTCCTGTGTGTCAGTTTGTGTCGTTATGGTGATTTTAGTGCCTGTATGCACACATCTTCTTACTGGTTGGATATGAAACTTTGTTTCACTTGGTATTTGTCACGCCCTCCTTCTCTACAACTCATGCTGAGCCAAAGCCAGAAAAATTATGGGCAATTTTGATTTAAATAGTAAATCTACAGTGGCATTATGTTCCTTTTCTTCTCATTCCAATTGATGTTACCAGGTGTCTCCGATTGAAGTGATCAGAATATATTTCTGGAAGTCTATTTTATCATTTTGTTACGTGTGGCGTAGAACTGCATATGAACTTCAAGTGCAATATAATGTTTCACCTTCCAGAGGCGCTGGACTTTTTGCAGCCTCAGAAGTGTGTAGGAGGGAAAATAGTAGTAGTAGTAGTAACAGTGAGTACTGACCTCTGCCATAAACCATTATGAAGATCAAAATTCTAAGCTAATTGTAAGACGGCCTGAAAAAGACGGAGGCATCTTACAATTGAGTTTGAGCAATGTATACATGCAAACCAACAGGTGTCAACAAACTCCTCCTCCCTGAGCGGTTCAGAGCTTTTCTTCCTGTCATTCACAACAGTGACCTGTTGCTGTGACACAGGGCAAGTTAGCAAACAACAGAGGTGATGCTAATGTTAGGTTAATGGTTATCAATTATGCACTCTTAAAATAACTGTCAATCAGCTAAGAAATATGATTAATAAAATATGATGAATGCATTATAATATTACAAAATAGGATATTCTCACTGATATTGTAATCATTATTTTTGAGTCATTCATATCTTAATATTAATAATTAACTTAATTAGTCTTTGGTATTTGTCTCTTGGCACTCAGCATCAAGGGTTGGAATTGGGGATTAAATCACCAAAAATGATTCCCGGGCGCGTGACCGCTGCTGCTCACTGCTCCCCTCACCTCCCAGGGGGTGATCAAGGGTGATAGGTCAAATGCAGAGAATAATTTCGCCACACCTAGTGTGTGTGTGACAATCATTGGTACTTTAACTTTAACTTTAAAATGTCTATAGTCCTTAAAGTGTGGGTCTTGACTAGGTCACTACTTCTCAAAGGCTTGTTCTTAACAGTGTCTTTTAAAATATCGGTCTTAGTCAGTACCCCTAAAAGCTGATTTGGTCACTATTTCTCAATGTCTGGGTCTTGTATGTGGTCTTAACTACAACATTACATACAACACTGTACTAAGCTCCAAATGCAAGTACAGTAACGTATTGCATTGGTGTAAGTGTTAATCAAAATGCAGTCTGTGTAATTGTTTCTATAAGGACGTCACATTTTGCTATAATGCATGCACAGGCAGCTGTCTATCAACAAAGGGTTAAGGAAGAACTTTGGAATATTTGCGGACCAAAATACCTTGAAAGGATCATGGATTTCTCACTGACCTCTTGTTGCTAATTGCATGCTCGCGAGACAGACAGAGGGAGACAAGTAAACCTCAGAGATGGTGAATCCATTACAAGTGAAACCCACGGTGTCCCTTTTTCGACCCGAGAGTGGCAACTCAATGCCGAAAGAATCTGGAATAACGATGTGAGTAACGACAGCTAAATATGGTGGCGGTCAAGGCAGGAAACATGGATGTTATGAGCTACCAACTGATGGAAGTGTGGATCAAAATGAGGATAGATATGATCGCAACCACATCATAGGAGCTGGAGTGAAAATGGAAAAAAAGGACTGCAGGCTCCTGTTACCTGCTCACAAGAAATGTGTTTTGTTCAGAACATGACTCCAACACTTAATGTCAGGCCATTAAAAACGAAAATGTGAGACGGATCAGAGGCTACAGTATGTGTCAGTCAGAAGCACTGCCATGACGGTCTATAATAGCTGATCTGTGACGATTATTATAAATCATTGGCCAGTCAATAAACTCTATTCGCTCATCGTTTTCCCTCTAAATCGTTGAACATAAAACTGGTTTATAAAAAAAAAAAAAATCTTTCTTTTGGACAAGTAATTTTTTTCTGCTTGTCTGTTATAGAGGTTTCTCTCAGTGGACACAAAATGGAATAATTGTTTGGTCTTTTTCCACTTCAAACACATTGTGAGCTTATTCTAAAATCATTTGCACATAACAGGGTGATGACTGTCTTGATTCAAATTGTCTTTATTTGAGAGGCTTCACAAACACTGTGCATGTGATTACACGTAGTACTATTAAACAGCAACTGAGCAAATATGTGTTCTAGAAGAAACACAAAAAAGATTGAATGATGTGTTTATTTTTTTAGGACATTACTTAATATAGGACATAGGGTTGTACTATATACCCATACTAGTATAGTATCGCGGTACTAATGAATCACAATCGGTACTATACTCTGTTTGAAAAGTAACGGTTCCCCATTTTTTTTTAACGGGCATGACGGCGCATCGTCACGTCATGACATTGCTGGTTTTACGAGCAGAGGAGCATGTTCGGCAGCGCACAATCACGGAGTACTTACAAGCAGACAAGGTGTGTCGACAGAAAAGGGAGACGCACACATTTTGCCCTAAAAACTAGAGATAACCGTGAAGCTATAACACTGAAACGCCCTCAGGAAGAGGTGCTTTAAGACATGGCTAGCTAGCTATCAGCTAAAATCCATCCGCAGTCGGCAGTGTTTTAGCTATGTCTGAATCATTAATCCTCGCCTCCATGGCGACAAATAAAGTACGTTTCTTAAAAGTATCATCCCTGCAGGATGACGAATAGCTAAACATGCTTCACTACACACCGTAGCTCACCGGCGTCACCGCTAATGATGCCGTTCCTGAATCTAAACAAATGCCATGGGTGGATCTACACCTGACATCCACTGTAATGATATCAAGTAAAAGAGCGTATCTCGTCAATACTACGATGATTACATTGATATTTTTTATTATCACAAAATCTTTTTTCCTTTTTTAGAAATTCATATTATGTTTATAATCTCAGGAAATACGTCCCTGGACACATGAGGACTTAGAATATGACCAATGTATGATCCTGTAACTACTTGGTATCGGATCGATACCTAAATTTGTAGTATCATCCAAAACTTATGTAAAGTATCAAACAACAGAAAAATAAGTGATTATTACATTTTAACTGACATGTAGATAGAACATGTTGAAAAGGAAAATAACCAGATATTAACAGTAAATGAACATGAATGGATTGATAAATGAACAAGTGGATTAATAATCACTTTTAAAGCTTGTCCTTCATAATTTTGACAAAATAATAGTTAGATAAATGACACAATATGTTACTGCATACGTCAGCAGACAAATTAGAACCCTTTGTTTGTTTACTTACTACTAAGACAAGTTGTTTAGTATGTTCACTATTTTATTTAAGGACAAAATTGTTCTTTGATTGCAACAAGAAACATATGTTTAATGTACCGTAACATTTTTTTTGTTAAAATAAAGCCAATAATGCCATTATTTGTGGTCCCCTTTATTAGAAAAGTATCGAAAAGTAACAAAATATATATTGGTACCGGTACCAAAATATTGCTATCAGGACAACCGTAATAGGACAGTATTTCATTTATGTGGCCATACCAGATCCGGGCAAAGGGCATCGGTCACATCCATCTCCCCAGGCTTTGCCCACGCCGCTGCAACAGCAGATCTGCTTGGTGATGTGCTGAGAAAGGGGCAGCGAGCATGTGCCTGATGTCACCCATCGGTAGCAAAATGCCTTCTGGTCTGAAACGGCCTTGTCCGCTGGGGAAAAAGAACACATTTGATCGTTTATCTATTCCACAATAATGAATTCCACACAGTAATATATTACAAAGAAGGAACGACACAGTTAGTAGGATTAGACGAGCAATACCAAACCAATATCCACCAAATTTTTCAGAGCGACAGCACATTAGATGGAAGAATCCATTACATTATAGCCAAGATCTGGTTGAAGAAATTGTATTTCAGTTTGAGTCACAATGGCATCAAAGAAATGGGCTACCCGACAGAATCATACTGTGCTCCTCTTCTGTTATTCTCCATTAACCAGGAAGTAGCCTGCTAACTGTCATGTCTGTTGATCATGTTTTTGTTTTAGTCATGTTCGGTTTTGTTTTTGGACTCTTTGTGCACTCGTTTGTTTTGTCACCATAGCAACCCATTAGTTTTCACCTGTCATGTCACGCACCTGTCTCACGCTTTGCACTCGCACACCTGTCACTAATCATGTCACTGCTATTTAAGCCTGTCTGTTTCTGCTGATCGTCCTGGTGACATTATCCTTTCATACCATGCTACTTCTGACACCTCAGCTACCTCTGTTTGTCTTCTTGCTTCCATAGTTCCATGCCAAATAAGTTTTTGTTTATTAAACCGATATTTATCCGTAACTACAGTCTGAACAATTGGGTATGTTAATCAGACGCGTCACTCCCGCAAGCTCCTCCCCCTCCGGGCGAAAGCAAGCAGCAGGCAGCCCGGCTTCGCCCTGATGACGTCACAGACCAGGATTTTTTTCAATGCTTTTTCTTTTGATCACCCGCCTCCAGATAAAGACTCTAGTTCCATGTCTATGATAAAACATTATCAAAACATGTACTTGAAAATTAGGTCTTATCAGTCACAGCCATCTGAATGTCATGCCCCGCCCCCCAGGACTTAAGCCCCGCCCACGTCACAAAATTCCTCTTTTTTTCACCCACTCAATCCCAGGTAGAAAAAAAAGACTTTTTGGACAATTTAAAGGGGAGGATTCTGCCCCCCTCCTGACCTCCCTCCATCCACCCCAAAAGACGGTTCCAGACAGCGGGGAGCGCGTCTGGTATCCGCTCCTTGGGGGGGGGGGGGGCTAAGGCTGGGAACTGTTCAGGTGGGGTCGCTCAGCGTCATGCCAAGCCACAGCCTCTAGCACGGCCGCCACCACCAGTTCTTCGGCCTGCCAAGCCACAGCCGCCAGCCCGGCCGCCGCCACCGGTCTTTCGGCCTGCAAAGCCGCAACCTCCGGCCCGGCCGCCACCACCAGTCTTTTGGTCTGCCAAGCCGCAACCACCAGCTAGGCCACCTCCACCTGCACTACGGCTAGCACCACAGCTAGCTGCTCCCAGGCTAGCACCAGCGCCAAGGCTAGCACCAGCACCAAAGCTAGCACCAGCTCCACCACGCCAAGCCACTCCACGTCAAGTTTCTGTCACAGCTCCAAGGCTAGCATCACGACTAGCAGCCGTCGCAGCTCCACGACGCCAAGTGCCGCCAGTCACAGCTCCACGACGCCAAGTGCCGCCAGTCGCAGCTCCACGACGCCAAGTGCCGCCAGTCGCAGCTCCACAATGCCAAGTGCCGCCAGTCGCAGCTCCACGACGTCAAGTGCCGCCAGTCGCAGCTTTACGACCAAGACCCAAGCCAAGACCAAGACCAAGACCCTCCATGCCAAGACCCGCCATGCCAAGACCAAGACCCGCCATGCCAAGACCAAGACCCTCAATGCCAAGACCCGCCATGCCAAGACCAAGACCCTCCATGCCAAGACCCGCCACGCCAAGCTTTTCCGCCTGCCACGATGACGACGCATCCACCTCCTCGTCTGCCACGGATGTGGCCATTCCATGGGCATCTGCCACGCCAGGTACGCCGACTTCCTCGTCGGCCACGGATGTGGCCATTCCCAGGTCGCCCACCTCGTCAGGTACAGCGGCGCTCTACGCGTCGCCGCCATCTAACTCTGCCTCGGTGGATACGGGGACACGTGGTCTGGGGACCCACCGCCATGTCCCCCTCCCGCCCTCCCATGACTATTGATCATTGTTTTGTTTTTATTTTATGGACATCAGTATCTCTCGTTAAGGGAGGGGCTCTGTCATGTCTGTTGATCATGTTTTTGTTTTAGTCATGTTTGGTTTTGTTTTTGGACTCTTTGTGCACTCTTGTTTGTTTTGTTACCATAGCAACCCATTAGTTTTCACCTGTCATGTCACGCACCTGTCTCACGCTTTGCACTCGCACACCTGTCACTAATCATGTCACTGCTATTTAAGCCTGTCTGTTTCTGCTGATTGTCCTGGTGACATTATCCTTTCATACCATGCTACTTCTGACACCCCTACTACCTCTGTTTGTCTTCATGCTTCCATAGTTCCATGCCAAGTAAGTTTTTGTTTATTGTTCATAGTTTCTGCCTTTGTGCAAGTTTTGTTTCATTAGTCAAGTTTGTTCTTCGCCATTGTGCGCGCCTTTTGTTTGCTTCCGTTTTTGTAGTCTGTTAGTGTTTAAAATAAAAGATGTACTTACATTCACGCCTTGCCCGCGCCAACTTTCCTTTGCATTCCGGGAAAACAAAACAACCCAAGGACCACGTATTGACACTAACTAACTTGCACATGGACAAACAAACACAAAGACACTCCACCATTGTATTTTCTTTTGTTTACAATTTAGTGTCGGTGGAGGTCTGCACTCTACTAAGGCTACATTCGTACTGCAGGGTATGATGCCTAATTCATAATTTTTTCTAAATCCAATCTTTTTATGTACTGTAGTTTTTCCCTGAACAGATCCATATGCGAACAAAGATAACGTTGTATTTACAGAAGAAGGATTTTGTGCAACCAGACTCATTTTCTCAGCCAAATTATTTTGTGTAGGAGTTCAAGAAGGAAGAGGGCAATTTGCAGTTTGTAGGGCATGCTTCAACGTCTGTTCCAAGGAGGGTGTGGACAAGCAGTCAGAGCAAGAAATGATGGGCCATTGACGTGAGTTCCAAAACATTTTAATTTTTTCTGTTTTCTGCTCATTCATGCACTATTTCTTTTCGCAACCATCTATTTTGGCAGAGTTATGATGTTTGTAACTTTTTGATGACATATGGGTCGGAATAACATACCCAATTGTTCAGACTGTAGTTACAGATAAATATCGGTTTTATATCCACATACAAAACCGTACTGGGTCAGATTTGAAAAAAAATAGAAAATAGAAATTGTACTGTTCACGTTGACAGGAAAACAAGAGATACAGGTCATAAATAGGCTAAACATTCGGAATTGACCCGCAGTGTGAACATAGCCTCTGTGGCATTCTAGCAGTACTGCATATCGTCACACTTTTGCACTGTATTGTGAATCATGTCAACAAACAAATCCAATCATCAACAAAGCAATGCCTCGGTATAATTTCAGGGTGACATGATAATAATCCGATTTGATGATTAATAAATGCTAGCTTCTTTTGACAACGCCATGACAGCAATGCCACCAATCTTCAGAAAATGTGTAATAAAAAACAAAGTGTAAGTGCAATATTAAAATAAAAAATACATTTACGAGTAAATGTAGTATAGTAATTACATGGGCTGTCAAACCTATTGGGGCTGCTGTAATGCTGGACAAGATCAAAAATTAGATAAGATATTTTGTGAGGGTCACTTATTGTTCACACTGGTATTTGTGTACAGTAGAGTGGATAAAATAAGAACTTAATTGCAAAGCGTTTGCTACATGTTATGTGATGCAACTCATATATTTCAAAACAAAAAGCCATCTCCTAAATTAAATATGTACGTTTATTTAAAATTATATTACATCAACCACTTGACTAAAAAAGTGGCATTGTCAGACACATCCATACACAGGTAGATAGAAGTTACTCAGCACTTTTATCGCATTTCTTCCTAAACGTTTTCTAAATATTTGTAATTTCTGCTCGCTTGTTTGGTGTGGAACAAGGTTTGTAACACTTGATGAGGCAGAGCAAATGCAGCAGAAAAAAACAAAGCAAACATGAGATGCGTGAACAAACCCTGACAGTCTGTCAGTCATGGCGTATGCAACAATGAGACTCCGAGGTCAGTTTAATTCTCAGACTGATGTACGCATTATGTGTTCATATACTGTATAAATGGAAGAGTTAGGACGATTAGGACTTGGTTAGAAGGTGCAGATATAGTGGTACCTCTACTTACTGCTCAGTGGCCTTGTGGTTAGAGTGTCTGCCCTGAGATCGGTAGGTCGTGAGTTCAATCCCCGGTCGAGTCATACCAAAGACTTTAAAAATGGGACCCATTACCTCCCTGCTTGGCACTCAGCATCAAGGGTTGGAATTGGGGGTTAAATCACCAAAAATGATTCTTGGGCGCAGCCACCGCTGCTGCTCACTGCTCCCCTCACCTCCCAGGGGGTGAACAAGGTGATGGGTCATATGCAGAGGACAAATTTCACCACACCTAGTGTGTGTGTGACAGTCATTGGTACTTTAACTTAACTTTAACTTACTTACTGTACCTTAATCTCTGCTTTTTGTTGTGCTTTAAGTTGTGAGCTTGATTTGAGTTATGAGGCTGACCCGCTGCCGGTTAAAATAGTATTTGTTACAGGGTTGTTCTGTTTGAGCAATTAAGAGATAATACGGTATATTGTTACCTGTTGCTGTTTCTGCTTCATTTACACAAGAAACAAACATAAGTTTTGATCAGAAAGTTGAAGTGTGCGTCTGAGCGCTGCTCGTAGATCATCACAATGCCCTCCAACCACTGGAGCTGAGAAAGTTAGCACTAAGGAGAAGTTTCCTCACCTGGCTCCTCTGTACTCAACCTTGCTTTTGTGTGTGTGTGTGTGTGTGTGTGTGTGTGTGTGTGTGTGTGTGTGTGTGTGTGTGTGTGTGTGTGTGTGTGTGTGTGTGTGTGTGTGTGTGTGTGCGTGTTTGAGTATGTGATGGGGTGAATAGGGGGAGGTAGGTAATTTGTTTTTTGTTTTCAAAGCACTTTGTGTTGTATTTTTTTTATGAATGAAGAACTCTTTATGAATACATTTTTATTTGATTTGAAGGACAAAAAGCAGATGACCGAATGAAAAGAACAAAACGTTAAAGCATGTCCTACCAGTTGGCAACCTACCTGACGAACATTGTCGGTCGCATGCAGCCAAAAACATCCAAATTACGAACATTTATCCAAAAACATATTAAGAAACTGCCAATACTGTGTTAAACGTGTATCAGTTTGTTGTGTCTAGTCTTGACTCAATAAAACTGGACGGTTGAGCATTACAGTACTTTTGGTACACAGATGTAAATATTTCTCAACGCCCTCAAAAAAAGACCTAATTATAGACCTAAATATATTCTAATAAGTTCACAAGCAACCTAAAAAACGATTTCCTAGTTCCTATTGTTACACAATGGAGAAGTATCCCATAAGTCTGCTCCTAAAGGTAAATGCTGAACAATATTATAACATTATTTAATAAAACTAATGTAGTGTTTGTAGTACAGTTCTCTTGTAATGTTTTTCAAAATGTATTTGTCTAAAAGCATGTTTTTCTTTCTAAAAGACTAGTTACATGTTAAAATGGTGGTGTTTTGGCCTCCCAAAAATTAATAATTGGCCTTTCCCAAATTAATTTCAATGGGCAGACCTGATTTGAGATATGAGTGTTTTAAGTTAAAAGCTCTGTCGTGAAAACGCAATGTGCTTGTAAGTTGAGGTACCACTGTTTTTGAGTTGACCCGGTAAGTACACCACTGCGAACCATAACATTTGTGTGAATGCTTGATGCATAAATTCTAAGACAAGATTTATTTTAGAGCTACTGTACTTATGTGCACCTCAAAGTTTTGACAGGATTGTGTTTTGCTAAAATCCATCCATCCATCCATCTTCTTCCGCTTATCCGAGGTCGGGTCGCGGGGGCAGCAGCCTAAGCAGGGAAGCCCAGACTTCCCTCTCCCCAGCCACTTCGTCCAGCTCTTCCTGTGGGACCCCGAGGCGTTCCCAGGCCAGCCGGGAGACATAGTCTTCCCAACATGTCCTGGGTCTTCCCCGCGGCCTCCTACCGGTCGGACGTGCCCTAAACACCTCCCTAGGGAGGCGTTCGGGTGGCATCCTGACCAGATGCCCGAACCACCTCATCTGGCTCCTCTCGATGTGGAGGAGCAGCGGCTTTACTTTGAGCTCCCCCCGGATGGCAGAGCTTCTCACCCTATCTCTAAGGGAGAGCCCCGCCACCCGGCGGAGAAAACTCATTTCGGCCGCTTGTACCCGTGATCTTGTCCTTTCGGTCATAACCCAAAGCTCATGACCATAGGTGAGGATGGGAACGTAGATTGACCGGTAAATTGAGAGCTTTGCCTTCCGGCTCAGCTCCTTCTTCACCACAACGGATCGATACAGCGTCCGCATTACTGAAGACGCCGCACCGATCCGCCTGTCGATCTCACGATCCACTCTTCCCTCACTCGTGAACAAGACTCCGAGGTACTTGAACTCCTCCACTTGGGGCAAGATCTCCTCCCCAACCCGGAGATGGCACTCCACCCTTTTCCGGGCGAGAACCATGGACTCGGACTTGGAGGTGCTGATTCTCATCCCAGTTGCTTCACACTCGGCTGCGAACCGAACCAGTGAGAGCTGAAGATCCTGGCCAGATGAAGCCATCAGGACCACATCATCTGCAAAAAGCAGAGACCTAATCCTGCAGCCACCAAACCAGATCCCCTCAACGCCTTGACTGCGCCTAGAAATTCTGTCTATAAAAGTTATGAACAGAATCGGTGACAAAGGGCAGCCTTGGCGGAGTCCAACCCTCACTGGAAACGTGTCCGACTTACTGCCGGCAATGCGGACCAAGCTCTGGCACTGAGCATACAGGGAGCGGACTGCCACAATCAGACAGTCCGATACCCCATACTCTCTGAGCACTCCCCACAGGACATCCCGAGGGACACGGTCGAATGCCTTCTCCAAGTCCACAAAACACATGTAGACTGGTTGGGCAAACTCCCATGCACTCTCAAGGACCCTGCCGAGAGTATAGAGCTGGTCCACAGTTCCACGACCAGGACGAAAACCACACTGTTCCTCCTGAATCCGAGGTTCGACTATCCGGCGTAGCCTCCTCTCCAGTACACCTGAATAGACCTTACCGGGAAGGCTGAGGAGTGTGATCCCACGATAGTTAGAGCACACCCTCCGGTTCCCCTTCTTAAAGAGAGGAACCACCACCCCGGTCTGCCAATCCAGAGGTACCGCCCCCGATGTCCACGCGATGCTGCAGAGTCTTGTCAACCAAGACAGCCCCACAGCATCCAGAGCCTTAAGGAACTCTGGGCGGATCTCATCTACCCCCGGGGCCTTGCCACCGAGGAGCTTTTTAACTACCTCAGCAACCTCAGCCCCAGAAATAGGAGAGCCCACCACAGACTCCCCAGGCACTGCTTCCTCATAAGAAGACATGTTGGTGGGATTGAGGAGGTCTTCGAAGTATTCCCTCCACCGATCCACAACATCCGCAGTCGAGGTCAGCAGAACACCATCCCCGCCATACACGGTGTTGATAGTGCACTGCTTCCCCTTCCTGAGGCGGCGGATGGTGGTCCAGAATTGCTTCGAAGCCGTCCGGAAGTCGTTTTCCATGGCTTCCCCGAACTCCTCCCATGTCCGAGTTTTTGCCTGTGCGACCGCTGAAGCTGCACACCGCTTGGCCTGTCGGTACCTGTCCGCTGCCTCAGGAGTCCTATGAGCCAAAAGAACCCGATAGGACTCCTTCTTCAGCTTGACGGCATCCCTCACCGCCGGTGTCCACCAACGGGTTCTAGGATTACCGCCACGACAAGCACCAACTACCTTGCGGCCACAGCTCCAATCAGCCGCCTCGACAATAGAGGCGCGGAACATGGTCCATTCAGACTCAATGTCCAGCACCTCCCTCGTGACATGTTCAAAGTTCTTCCGGAGGTGGGAATTGAAACTCTCTCTGACAGGAGACTCTGCCAGACGTTCCCAGCAAACCCTCACAATGCGTTTGGGCCTGCCAGGTCTGTCCGGCATCCTCCCCCACCATCGCAGCCAACTCACCACCAGGTGGTGATCGGTAGAAAGCTCCGCCCCTCTCTTCACCCGAGTGTCCAAAACATGAGGCCGCAAATCCGATGACACAACTACAAAGTCGATCATGGAACTGCGGCCTAGGGTGTCCTGGTGCCAAGTGCACATATGGACACCCTTATGTTTGAACATGGTGTTCGTTATGGACAATCTGTGACGGGCACAAAAGTCCAATAGCAAAACACCGCTCGGGTTCAGATCCGGGCAGCCATTCTTCCCAATCACGCCTCTCCAGGTTTCACTGTCGTTGCCAACATGAGCATTGAAGCCCCCCAGTAGCACGAGGGAATCACCCGGGGGAGCACTCTCAAGTACTCCCTCGAGTGAATCCAAAAAGGGTGGGTACTCTGAGCTGCGGTTTGGCGCATAAGCGCAAACCACAGTCAGGACCCGTTCCCCCACTCGAAGGCGGAGGGAAGCTACCCTCTCGTCCACCGGGTTGAACTCCAACGTACAGGCTCTGAGCCGGGGGGAAACAAGAATTGCCACCCCAGCCCGTCGCCTCTCACTGTCGGCAACGCCAGAGTGGAAGAGAGTCCAGCCCCTCTCGAGAGAACTGGTTCCAGAGCCCTTGCTGTGCGTCGAAGTGAGTTCGACTATATCTAGCCGGAACTTCTCCACTTCGCGCACTAGCTCAGGCTCCTTCCCCCCCAGCGAGGTGACGTTCCACGTCCCAAGAGCTAGCTTCTGTAGCCGAGGATTGGACCGCCAAGTGCCCTGCCTTCGGCTGCCGCCCAGCTCACATCGCACCCGACCTCTATGACCCCTGCTATGGGTGGTGAGCCCATTGGAGGGGGGACCCACGTTGCCTCTTCGGGCTGTGCTCTTCGGGGACAGGCCCGGCCACCAGGCGCTCGCCATTGTGCCCCACCTCCGGGCCTGGCTCCAGAGGGGGGCCCCGGTGACCCGCGTCCGGGCGAGGGAAATCTGGGTCCTTGTTTTTTATTATTTTGCTAAAATGCTTTGGTAAATACAGGTTCTCTCCAGCAAAGAGTTTTCACATTTTCTGTTGGGTATTAGTCACAGAGCATAACGCCAAACAACATTTTAGCGACTACCACCCTCAGATGTAGAGATTTTGAAATGATGAGCAGTACTCACAGACACAGTGGCTTCTGGCAGGATCTAACATGTAGCCTGGTTTACATGTGCACCTGTAGCTGCCTTTGGTGTTGAGACACTCTGCATTCTTGCAAATTCCGGGCAGGAGGCACTCATTGATGTCTGTGAAATAAGCAGTAAGCAACAGCCATGAAACGTTGTTATACTCTGACTCGTAATGTAGGAACTGCAAGAATTATCAACATCACATTTATGTTACATCAAGTTTGCAAGACTGTCAAGTCGCCAGACCAACAATGATGTAATCATTTACACACTAAAATGTGACAAAATATTGCAGTGGATCATACAGTTAAAAACCACCAGCCGTTTGGAAATCGTGAAGTATGGAATGCTTGGAGCTACACCGCGGTATGAAATTCAGGAGGAGTGATGACATGAAGAAAACAGAGGCACAGAGGAATTGACCACAATGTGGCTGCAACATAACCCTTATTTTGACAGCAAAATTGTCTGGCAAATGTTGATTAATTACTTTATATCACCACCTTAAGTTTCTATCATTTATACATCTTCAACTGAGGTCATTCAGTAGATTATTTTGTAATGGGGAATTCAGTTTGCATCTCCAGAGTCAATAAGATAAGATGGTCAGTTTACGTGCCAGACAGGAACCAGAGCGTAATTTTTCACCGGGGACCAATCAAAGTTTGTTGTTTTGCCATGTAAAATATTTTGTTCTTTTTCCAAATGCTTTGACAAAACAAATCTGACAGCCTGCCATCTCACAATTTCCAAATCCTATGTAATGTGCTCTTGTTTTGTTGTATGCATCTTGCTGGAAAAAGGGTGATTCACTGACACATTCAATAAAAAAAATGAAGAAAATGCCCAATAATTCAAGGGTTACTGAAATATGAGGGATGGACTTACTTTTGTGAGATTGTGTATGATTGAAAACATGCAGAAACTGTGGTGCTGGTGTATTTGAAGCAGGAGGATTTCTGGTTAGAGTTCAGGTCAGCGTTGGTCTCAGACTTCATCACATGGGGTCTTTAATCCCCAGTTTGGTTGAGTCCCAGATTAGTGCTATTGTTACAGTCTGCTGCTGGGTTGACTGGGATTGACGCTGATTTTCAATGACATCCTGCCATGACTCGAACTAATCTCAAAATCATTTTTTTAACTTGATGCGTGGTTGCTTGCACCAACATAGCATGGTAACCACCTAAATGCAACACTTAGGATATAATAACCATGTAATTGTTTAAGGTCTACCTGGATCACTCCTAAACAAAGTAATAAACAATATGTTACGGAACCACCTGCAGAGTTATACAGAGAAACCGTAAAGGAAATTGCAGCATGACTCTGCTTATAATTATTATTAGAGATTAGACAATCATTTTGGTGGTCTAAAGGTAGACATACCTGGTGAGGGCAACAGTGCATCATTTCAGAGGCAGGAATGAGAAAATGTGAATAGGAATGTTTTGTCATTCATACTTGAATTCCCTCCTCATTTGTCATTGGCGTTTACAGTTTTTAACATTTAAAAAAAAAAGTTTTAATAGCACAGTTAATTTTACATGTTTATGAAAGTTATTGAATGTACAGTTAAAACAGTTTTATGATGATGAAAAGTTTGATACCGGACTGGATTTGTTTAATTCAAATATTTCAATGGACCAATATCCTACAACACATCAAGTTCAGATTTAGACCTGTGTTGAATCCTGTGGTGTATTTGTCAACATATTCAACACTGTGTGTGGCTCAGCGTGACCTGCCGGCCAGCCCCCTCTGGGATGTTGTGATGCAGCAAAATTTGTTGTTTTCTTTTCCAGGAATAATTTGATGTTGTTTTTTTTAACAGACAGATAGACGGTCAGGCTGGCAGGTCACATCATATATCCTCTGCTTGTGTGGGCCAGAAGCAGCAAATTAGTCTACATTCCTAAAGATACTCATTGAACCCAATTAAAATCCGACTGGAGAAAGGCTAACTGTAGTCTTGACTTGTGTGACACAGGGGGCACGCACACAGCATGTAACACTTTATTGAAGTCCTCAGATGTCCATATACAGCATGTACAAAACATACAGTACTAACTCTGTAATTAGAGGCATTCTACTTTAATTTGATGCTTACCTTGACAGTGTGAGACATTCATTCTTTTGTATCCTACAGGACATTCAACTTGGCCATTTGCAATCACCGCATGTACTGCGAAGAGAAGAAGACAATAATGCGTTACGGACGCAAAAAACACAATAAATGTGCATCATATTTCAGACAGAAAGCATTGCATTCATCACAGACGTAGACAAACAGCTCATGTTAAGAGAGAGAACATATAACTTACAGATGTGAGCATCTTGGCAACAGGAAAAATAAGGGGAACCACAGCTGGGCCCCATGGGAAGCCGAGAGTGAAAGTATGGAAATGGATCCCCCATTTTTATAAGACAGCACTACCATCCAGCAGAATGTAGCAATAACACTCGACGTCATGTATAATCATATTACCTATAATTCTCTGCAATCCCCTGGGACAGACGTAGCAAGTGTTCATTTGTTAATGTTTTGAGGACAAGACTGACTTTTAGCATTAAGCACATTACAAATCTACTTGCAATAGTGACAAATGAATGGCTTTACAGGAAGGCAGACCCAAAACTTGCAAAAACACTAAACCATTACTACGGTATGTGTTTCAAGTGTGTGCGTCACAGGAGTGTCCGGCAATAAATAACTCGTTTTTTCAGTTCATGCCCCAGTGCGGCCATATTGTCAGTGACATACGTCTGAAAAACATCAGGTCATTAGTCATTCGGCACTAGGTTAAGCCCCAGGATGCTCCATTAAATGTACAGACAGGTCAATGTGGTTAATCATGTGGCAAAAGCAAGCAAGTCACATTGTGCGTGTGTGTGTGTGCGTGGGAGTGTGTGAGTGCTTGCGTGTTTTTTAGTGTATGTGTGTGCGGCTGGCAGCATAGTGCTACACCTACAACACATTAAAGTATCTATGGAAGAACTTATTTTATCTTGGGTTTAAGTCATGCAGCATAAATCACAATACAAAGCGCGTCTTCCAAAGTCATCGCTATTCAATTCTCCCCTTCATGTCATCTTTGTAGGATCCAAGCTTGGTCAGTCCTGCAGTCACACTCATAAGTTGAGAAAATAGAACAATTTCCAAAATAAAGTTTTCAGTTTTTTTCCCAAAATGAAATAGCTACAAAGTCCTTTGACTAGCCTTTTGAATGTAGCCTTCGAAACATATTTACAAGAACAAGTCGTTATGTTATGAATAAAGTTGTTTTTGTCTTTTTTTTTTTTCCAGAAAAAAAACATATTACAATTTTGAACAGATGGATGTCAAAATTGTGATGCAAAATTAACCCCAAACAAATCCTAGCCAATGTCTACAAACCAACATTTGGTTTAAGTTAGATAATAGAACACTCTTACAATATTTTAACTTTATTCTCATAAAATTATGTGTTTGTTCTTGTAATACTACAACTGTATTTTCTTTTCTCCCTTAATGACAGAATGAATGGTATGCAGTGTTGGGACTAACGCGTTACAAAGTAACGCGTTACTGTAACGCCGTTAGTTTCGGCGGTAACTAGTAATCTAACGCGTTATTTTTTATATTCAGTAACTCAGTTACCGTTACTACATGATGCGTTACTGCGTTATTTTACGTTATTTTTTATGTAGTATCGGCTAGAAACAGAAGATCTGAGTGTTTTATTGCTGCGCTGCAGTGACATGCTTCTGATTCTTCCTCTGCGCTCTCTGTGTGTATGTGTCTGGGTGTGGGAAGGGGAGGGAGGGGAGAGGGTTACGCAATACAACGTAAACCGTTGGCCAACCAAAAAGTAACCACAGAACACTATACGGTACAGTGTTCTGTGGTTACTTTTTGGTTGGCCAAGCGGACGTGACGACAGGCTGTCCTCACTCAGATCCGCACGGACCTGGAGGGGGCGTGCCTTAAGTCCGGCTGGAAATCGGGAGAAATTTGTGAGAATGGTTGTCCCGGGGAGAGGCACTGAAATTCAGAAGGGTTGGCAAGTATGAGATATTCTCACTTCTTTTCTTTTGTCGAGCACAAAGAAAAGAACATTTTAGTTAAATATAAGTTGTGTCTTGGATCAAAGATCCCGTCTACTGCCCAAAACAACAATTCAAATCTGCCTGGTTAGGCTTTGTGTATGTCACGTGTGCCTTCCTTAGGTGAAGCCAGCTTTACAGCTATGTTGTTATTATGCTGTTTGTTAATTATGTATGTTATATTGCAGCTATTTAAAATAGTTGTGTCAATTTGTTCTGGCCTGAAATAAATTGGCCCTTTGAAACATATCTTTGTCTTTGTGTGTTGTATGTAGAGCACATTGCTTAGCAGAGTTCAGTGATGCAAATGCATGTCAAGTTGATCAACAGATTGTATTATTCTCCAGTGCAATAACAATACTGAAATGAAGGCTAAAAGGGCATTAATGGGAGCTTTAAAAAAAAAAAAAAGTATAAGAAGTAACTAAATAGTTACTTTTCACAGTAACACATTACTTTTTGGTGTAAGTAACTGAGTTAGTAACTGAGTTACTTTTGAAACAAAGTAACTAGTAACTGTAACTAGTTACTGGTTACTGATGGTATGGTATGGTATGTTATGTATGGTATGGTATGTTGTGGTTTAGTTACATTGAGGAACCACCACATTACTTGCAAGAGCAAGTTTCTTCAGTTTTTTTTTTGGAAGTAGGGGAAACCCCAACATTAATAGGTATTCTAAGGGCAGACTCAATGTACCACATTTTGAAACCGCTGATTTACAGAAAAAGGAGGGCGAAATTGCTGTTTGGCTACTTTATGCCGCGTTATCGGCACTGTCTTCTGTTAAATTTGTGAATAAACAAATCACCTTTTTCTATGAGTACACCTGCGTCTTATATACTTGTGTGGCCCTTCATTATAATATTTGTCCAAAAATTAGGTTGGTGCGGCTTATGATTAGGTGCGCTCCATAGCCTGAAAATTATGGTATGTGCCACATGAAATCATTCTGGGAAGGAGGAAACAGTTTTGGTCCTGCTGTGAAAAATTAGACCAGGCAGGTTCAATGTACCTGAGGGTTTGATAGAGCAAATGTGGGTCACTACAAAAACTGAAAAGAGTAAAAAGGGAATTTGTGTGAGATTGACGACTTGGTTCAACATGTTTCCCCACACCCTAGTAATATGCCTGCAAAGATTTCTGAGTAATGAGCTATTGTGGCATAGTGCTTGGCATGCTGTCCTGCAGAGACCAGATCAGGGAAAGTCTGACTTGAGTGACAGCAGGGCGCACATGCCAAGGGAAACCCAGTGGGAGAAATCTGTCTCAATAGAGCTTATTAACCAAAGAAGACGATCTCTTCCAGAAACAACTTTGACATGCATCTGAAATGGTCATTCACATGTACCTATGGGCCTCCTGAATCAAGAAATGATTGGTTCAAGTTCACCGAGTTTATCTTGGCGTCATTGACCTCATGACCTCACTTGGCTCTACTAAGACTATAGGCATTTATCAGTCGTCTTGTGCCATGAAGGAACCCTATTTAGAGATTGAGTTGTGCCTTTTGTTGCTAAAACAGACCAAGTTGCTTCTGGTGTCACACATAAATCTACGGGTTACCATGTTCTCTAATCATTTAATGACGCGTAACTTCTATTGCGGTCTCCTGTGATCGTTTCAGTAGAAATGTCTGTGTAGATTTCACAGGCAGTGGCTTGCAAGAGTGAGCTCAAGCTGTGCATCATTAGCATCGCCCTTGGTTACAATGAGTTTAGACGGAGACTGGTCTGCATCCACTGAACGTACAGAGAAACACTTCCAATTGTTGTCAACCCATTCAGCCCGGATCAACAAAAGACTTTGCCAACCTTTACTAATTTTGTCTGTCTCCATTCAATTGTGTTTTGAATGCCACTGGCAACTGTTGAATAATATTTGCTTGAATTGCCTGACTTGTACGATGTAATTCAAATCCCTTGCAGGTTCCTGATTGGTGGCTCTGTCCTAAATCTGATTAAAGTCTGTTTTTTGGATCAAGGAAGACCTTGCTGAGGGTATTCAAATGAAAGGACGGCTTATGCAAAGCACAAGTAAACACAGTAGGGCTGTGGGCTGAGAAAGTAGATGGATTTTATGCTCAGATGGGTTCCTCAGCTGTACCAAAATAACCTTCCAATTCAGTCTTCCTAGAGGACCACCCTGCTTGGAGCGTGTTCTTGTGGATGATTCAAAGGTCTAACCTGTCAATTACAAGGCTCAGATCCCTTCACCAGCATCCCTGGGGATCTGCCTGGGAAGCAAAGTTAGTATTGAGCTTCTCCCCATGGCTCACTGGAAAACATGAGACTGTGTGGGAGGCAAGATGGATGAGAAAGATGAGGTGGATGCCATCCATAGAACGGAAAATGGAGGAAGTCTTACGATTAGTTTCACCAGGGGCCTCATTATAGGAAAAGAACCATCACCCAGGCCAAGACCTCTCCAGGACGCTTTCCAGTAATTTGCTTTCTGACATGCTGCCATGGAACAAACCGGTGCCACACAGAGGAAACTGGGGAACACACCACACTAATCACAATAAGGGGTTTAAGCATTTTGACTCCGTGATATGCCTAAGCCATCACCACTTGTCCTTGGAGTCAACACATGATTGGAGGGAACAGCTTGAAGGAAAGTTGTTTGCTTTTAAAAGAGAATGTCTCCTTGGCACTCGACAGGCTTGCCAGTCCGTTATATCACAGACCCTGAAAACAGCATTACCCTGTTTTCCTACAAAAGAAAGATTGATCAGTTTGGACATTTGAGAATGATATCAGCATCCTTCAGTTGACACAGAAACAACAGGCACACATGCAATGATGATGTGGTTTGCTGCTTTGTATTACATTCCACCACCCAAGATAACACACAGGACATGCAACAGTGGTGACCACTGGTTCAGTTGTTTTTACTTTATCATGATTCAACTGATCAACTATCTCAACTGAGAAGTATATTTTCAGCGTGTAGTTTGAAAATTTAGCTTTAGGCCTGATGCTGATGGGTGTGTATTTGCATCATACCCACATTTAAAACAGATGCTCATTCCTCACTAATCTCCAATTTACTGTGGTGCATTAACAACCTGGGCTGCTTCCAAAGAAAGACAAGCAACGGTAAATTCCCAATAAAAAGTATGCTTACTGTCGCATGTATCCAATTATGAAATACAACACCAGTTTTAAAATGTATCAGCATTTAACTAAGATTTTTTTCTCGTCATATCTAGGTCACATTGATTAACCACACTGCTAAAGTGTGATGCAATAGCAAAAAGGTAATATTGAATCAAACATTGTAAACATGATTTGAATTGAATAATTAGATGGTCTTGTGGAGAGGTTCCAGTGCATCTGTTTCCTTGCCGCTTATTTGCAAGAAAAAGTTGCTGTATCTCTGGTTCCTTTTGGCCATTAACAGTATCCATTAACAATGTATGTTTGAGCAAAGCTAATGAAAAGCAGGCACCAACACAGACATGAATTTAAGAAAACATGTCTGAGGAAATGACGGTGGGATGAGTTAATATTGAAGGATGTAGACATCATGGAGCTCTGTTGGCTCCCTCCGTCTTTACCTCAACTATACTATTACATCATATGAGTGGTACATTAGTGAACAATTTTTAACACAGTGAGGCTGATTGTGGAGACAACTCCCAGAGCTGGATATAGGCGGCGCAGCAAATACTACAATCAGGCAATGACGCCGCAAAGATCCACTCGGCCCAGGGTGGTGGAGGAATTGAATGTCCCCCTGTGGGCGTATTGTTTACTTTAAGCCCTGGAGGGGGTGACTGATGAAGGTGCATGTGACAACCTTCCATCATCTCATACATGCATGGGAGAATCACAAAGAGGGAAGCTGCCCAGCATTGACACATTAAGAAAAACTTGGATCATGACATTCCAAGAGGTGTTAATACAGAACAAAGGCAGGGCTTCCAAAAGTCATACTAACACGCTCTGACTTTACAAAGATTGCCAAGGGGACCTGAGATTAATTTATTAAAAAACATTCCTATACAACTCCTATCATTGCAACACAATCCTGGCTCAGAGATTTTAAAGGATTTATTTTCACTTAGTAATTTGAGTGCGTGTTTGCGTGACCTATGTACACAAATGTCTTTGCTTGACCTCGTGTTAGTTTTTGTATCTCCTGACATCAAAATTAATTAACAAATTTGTCGACCCAGGGAAAGCTTTTTCTCAATACATATTTTTGTGTGTGAATGAGGGAAGTATAATGTAAAGCGCTTTGGGTATCATTCCAGGTATAGCAAAGATACAAACCATCAACCATTTCTAATCAGACCCAGATTGATTGTATGGTTGATATGAATCTCATAATGAGTCTATGATTCATGGTCTAAAGTTTTAAAGGCTCCTGCAGTGCATTGATATCCAACCACACTACAATTCAACCTTGGGTGGCCAGAGGGTTAACTGTGTCTCAATAGTATGGAGGACATATCAGGTGACATTACTGTACACTAGGCTAGTAATAGGACCACTACCTATCTGCTTTAAGCATGGAAAAACAGCATTCCCAGACTCTTTCAAATACATCTCTCATAGAGCTCTTGTGTGGATGGATGATTCTGCCAAAACTGTCAGAAACAGATTCCATGAGGGTAGCATTAGCGCCTTCTGGTGGATGGCTATTCCCGACCATGTGGAGTGTAATAGCAGTTCTCCAACGATGAAGGTATTGATTGATCCGTACCCCAGCCCTGGATCTAAGGAGTCGACCAGTGCCCTTGTTTAGGTCTGGAAGGAGATCCAACCGGAGATCATCCATTTCATCAGGAGTAAAGAGTGCATTTCGAGGGTATACACATCTTTTTTTCCCCTTCAGTCAAACTATTACACCAGTGATGTGTGGTGACCTTCAAACAAGGTGAGAAATTGATGCCTTTGGACTTTTAAATTTGTTTTACATCTATATGCTCTAATCACTGTTAATACATTAAGATAACAACAAAAGTGAGGGTGTACATGCACTATACTCCATGAAAACATACAACGTATTGTAATGCCCCGCAGTGGAGAAGGAGTCACACAGACGAGGATGTGCTGCTCAATCGCTTTATTAACCAGCGGTAACTTGTTAATCGGTTGAAAGTAACGCACACACATACACGAGCTGCTGTTAGCCACAACTCACGCTCACACACACTCTCCCTTACCGCCAACTCACACGCGCATGCGCGTTTACCAAAACCTTAAAGACACAGTACACTTATACAAATATCACAGATATTACAGTATGATCACCTCTGTTTTGTCTGAAAGTCCTGTTTTTGATCTTGGATATATAATCCCTCATATTGGCAGCCTCACTCATCCATTAATTAAGCAAATAATAAAACTGTTGTTCTTGCATCTGACAAAAAAACAAAACACCACAAACGCTGTTTCCCTCGCTGATAAAACATGGTACCAACATGCATCTGTTAGCTCATGATCGCCCCCACTTCTCACAGTGTGGCAAGTCAAAGTACTACACGAGGACCTGTAATACACTGCCTACAGCTGTACTTCCATCCATCCATTTTCTACCGCTTATTCCCTTTGGGGTCGCGGGGGGCGCTGGAGCCTATCTCAGCTACAATCGGGCGGAAGGCGGGGTACACCCTGGACACAGTCCGATTATCCAGATTTGATGTCACACTTACATTAAAACATTAAACAGGCTGTAGATTCGACAGAGTACAAACTACATATTAATGGTGTAAAAATGTCTGCAAACATTATATTGGCAACTTTGTGGGAAACAGACCAGCCAGAAGGCACGCCTTCATCCTCTTTAGCTTCCACAGAGACAGGCAAGAACGAGGGGCAGCACGAGACTCAAATGATTTTTACACAATTAAATGTTACAAAACGATTGTAGTTATACAGAAAATACATTTATAACAGTTAAATGAATAAATATTAATACACATTCTATATTTTATTATTAGCTCTGCCTCACCTGCCTACCCTGGCCGCATGACCATGTATGTTACTCTAAATTGAGCAGTGTATATATGAACTGAAAACAAACAAACATATAGTTGACACATATTACACATTACTGCATTATTTAATATATCAAGTGAAACCCTGTACGTACAGTGATTCCAGTTAAAAGTAGCAACACTTGCTCTTCGTCAACAGTAGATTTGTCACCTGCTATAAAGTTTTAAATGCCTCTGTCACATTTCCAAGTAGAAACTGGGCTGCCATGACATCATTAGCGCATACTAAACAGGACGCACAGGAGACTCCTATAAAGCTGTAAAATTCTTTGTCCACATGGCAGACTGACAACTGACCCTCTAACAGTAAAATAGAACAAAAGAGCAGCAACATTTTTCAGGGGCTGTTTTCCCTTGGTTCCATATAATTTCTGTCAAACACAAGCCATGGAGGGAGGAATGCAACTTAAAGATCTAGCCAAGTGTCTAAAGTGAGAACAATAACACTCAGGAATTCAAAGCTCTTCTCTTATTAAAGTTCCCTCCAAGACTTGAGGGACATCAAATATGACTTCATTTTTCCTTCTCCCCCGTTTCTTCACAGCCTGCATGTGACCTGGGACCCAGGCCTACAGTATACCACAAACATGACGAAGAAAAAATATTCGCTTGTGCTTCTAGTCCAAACTTCAAAGGGACACAGTAATACATTTGAGAGCCAATAGAGATTGGTGCCTGGAGAGGAACTACATCGGAGAAAATAATAGATCTCTGATTGATAGAGGGGACGCAGAAAGTCTGCTTCTGATTCATGCTTGCAACATTAAACACAGCTTGACAGCAGATTGACATTTGTGGGTTTAGCTGCAAGAGTAGAGACAATGAAATATCCAGAACAAATGTGCCACTATTGCTGCGTTCCACCAGGCCTCGCTTACAAATCATTTTGGGCCAGTGCTGGTATACAATCAAGACCACAATCCCCCCTCCAAATAACACACAGCTCTGTCAAGTCGAGTAAAAGTCTCCATCTACAGCTAGAGGTGTCACCACCCACCCAGCATGTCAGCATGCAACCAGCCTGCTGCTCTTTCTCAAACCTACCACAGGTTGGGTTGTAAAGTAGCTGAATTACACTTGTTCATTTGCTCAATGACTGGTTATGCCCACAGGGCATTGTTTCAGGCTCTCATCTACATGTTTTCATTGAATTTTATTGAGGCAAACAGCCCTTAATTTTTTTACAGCTCTGGGGATAGTCGAATTACGCAGTCATTTCACAAACTAAATGAAAAGTAAATAGAGCAATTATCTTCACTTTCTAGCACTGTTTAGGGCTGTGATAAATGCTCAAAATATCCACTAATTATAAACAACTGCAGCTGTAGGTTACACTGGGTGTCACTAACCAACAGACATAACAATAAACTCACTTAAAAATAAAAGTCAGGTTCTGACAAAAACAAAATATCAAATGTATCCCACCTGCTATCGCCCATTTGTTTGTGATACTGTACATGGAGCATACCTGCAGGCCACATGCAGATGCCTTCAGTGACAATTTAAATGGTCATGAAAATAAAAAAAACACATTGAATTAGAAGGTGTGTCCAAACCTTTGGCCTGTACTGTGTACACACACGCACACGCACACGCACACGCACACACATAAATATATATATATATATATATATATATATATATATACATACATATATATATATATACATACGTATATACATATACATATCAGTGACGTGCGGTGAGGTTGATGGCTGGTGAGGCACTGACTTCATCACAGTCAGATTTACAAACATATGAACCCTAAAGAGTATCTTATTCACCATTTGATTGGCAGCAGTTAACGGGTTATGTTTAAAAGCTCATACCAGCATTCTTCCCTGCTTGGCACTCAGCATCAAGGGTTGGAATTGGGGGTTAAATCACCAAAAATTATTCCCAGGCGCGGCGCCGCAGCTGCCCACTGCTCCCCTCACCTCCCAGGGGGTGATCAAGGGGATGGGTCAAATGCAGAGGACACATTTCATTACACCTAGTGTGTGTGTGACAATCATTGGTACTTTAACTTAACTTTAACTTTACACATACAAACTGTAGCACACAAAAAAGCACATTTAATTAAAAAAAACGTTATTATGGTCTTACCTTTACTTAGAAATTAAGTCCATGCACCGCAACTAAAGCCCTCACTTAAACTTTCCACGTGCAAGATTGAATCTATTTAAAAAAGTGTAACCGAGGGTTTATAAATGTCGCCTATACTGTATGAAACTACAAAATAACAAACACGGAGGCTCCAGTTTACACGAGGACCACTTTATTTACCTTCTTTCAAGAACCTCCGCAATATGACATCACTTCCGCTCTTAGCGCCTTCAAAATAAGAGCTCAAGGCATATACTGTATAACAGCGCATAACAGGAACTTAACATCACAAAGAGGAAAGCCCATGAAAATAGGTTACAAAAGTTACTTAATAAGAAGCCAAAAAGTGCAAAAACAATAATGTTCGTGTTGGAGGAGTTGTGAATTAGGTACACCTGCAGTCTGCAGGTGTATCTGCACAGCAGGCCAGCAGTTAGCCGAGTCATTGCGCAATCCATGTTGCCGCACTGAGTGACGTCCCTCAACTGGCTGCTGAGTGACGTCCCTCAACTGCACCGTCTCTTCTCAGTATTTGAACAGCAAATGTGAAAATTCAGCGATTTTGAATAAAAATAATCTAAAACTGGTGAAGTTAAATGGAAAATAACTTTATAGTATAATCACTGGATACATATAACAATTTAATT
This sequence comes from Nerophis lumbriciformis, assembly GCF_033978685.3. Taxonomy (NCBI): domain Eukaryota; kingdom Metazoa; phylum Chordata; class Actinopteri; order Syngnathiformes; family Syngnathidae; genus Nerophis; species Nerophis lumbriciformis. Next base: position 41,786,902 of record NC_084555.2, read on the forward strand.
TATTTTTTTTGTCCCTGCAGTCATTCACAACTCCTCCAACACCAACATTATTGTTTTTGCACTTTTTGGCTTCTTATGAAATAATTTTTTTAAATAGATTCAATCTTGCACGTGGAAAGTTTAAGTGTGGGCTTTAGTTGATATAACAATTCTACGGCGGGGGTGCAGGAAGCGAGCCTCAGCCAGTGCGTCTTTTGCAGCCGTTTTATGATCGCTCAGCACAAGAAATACTTTACACACATACAGTTGTTGACAAAATACACTGTACATTATATACCTCAGCTAACTAAACTATGGAAATGTATAATATAGTTCATATAGCAATACAGTCTCACTGCACAGCAGGCCAGCAGTTAGCCGAGTCATTGCGCAATCCATGTTGCGGCACTGAGTGACGTGCCTCAGCTGGCTGCTGTTCACCGCACCGTCTCTTCTCAGTATTTGAACGGCAAATGTGAAAATTCAGCGATTTTGAATAAAAATAATCTAAAACTGGTGAAGTTAAATGGAAAATAACTTTATAGTATAATCACTGGATACATATAACAATTTAATTTTTTTTTTTTCTTTTTACATTTTTTTTCTTTCCATGATGGCAG